>NC_031773.1:69141347-69164566 GCF_001522545.3 Parus major | reverse complement strand
TGATCTTTAAGGACCCTTCCAACCCAAACCACCCCACTGTTCTGTGATGGTTTTTAATGTTCCATCCTGAGGATGACAATGTCAGCATCATCTCATGCAGCAGAAAGTTGGACAGGTTTTCTTTTCCCTGATCTTCCTGTACCTAAAAAAAAAATAAATTAAATTAAATTTACCTGATCTACTCCTCTCAGAGAAACTTGTGAAGATAACAGTCATTTAAAATAAAATAAACATTCAAAATTTAGGAAATGGCCAGTGTCACACAGTGTGGTCTTTCTCATTTTTTCCTTGGGAGGTCATTTGTGTAGAATTTAATAACTAAATTATTGTCTGCTGGAGTTTTGATGTTTTCAATATTGCATGACAAATGCTCCAAGATTGAGCCACAAAAATGTGATAAAGATGATAATCATCTAGAGGAATTAGAGGATAAAATACTTTTTAAATAGTAAGAAAGCACTGTGTATAAGGCAGGATACATTTACATTCTGCTTTTCCCCCTGCACAACAGGTATGATAATGCATCCTCATTTCCCACTGGTGGTGTTAAGAAGTGATTAATTGTGATTAGCATGACAGAAAGAAAACTGGGGAATTATTTCTTTTAATGTCATGTTGCAGTTCAGAACAAACACCACATACACTGAATATCCAAAAAGTGGCACTAAATGTGTGTTGATGACTTGGTTCTGTAAAACAGTGCCAGCCCTGGGCAGGTGAGTAAGGACCAGCTCAGAGGAGCCAGGTCAGGCATTAAAATTCCCTCACAAAGAGAAATGTCCTGTGGGCATTTCCCTCCTGATTTTGCACATTCTGTGCTGGGGTAAACCCAAACAGAGCAAATTGTTAATGTTTAATGACATCTGTGGGAACTTGTATCTCTCTGAAGAGATCACTTTTCCATTTTTTAATGGAATTTATTTTAAAAATTTCCATTTTTTTTTTTAAGTAATGGAAATTGCCTCTCTTGAGGTGTCTTCCTGTCTTTATGGTCCTTCATAAAGAAAATAATTTGTTTATGAATTGATTCCAACTGAACACTTGCTTATTCAGTGTCCAAAATTTGCATTTCCATTAACAAAGATTAGCCATGTAGAGATGGCAAAAAGACAGCAAATAACTCTCTGTGACACACTCAAGTTTACACAGCACATCAGAGAATTTCTTGAGCCTTTTACTTCCATTACAGCCTTTCCAAAAAGTGGGTTTTGTGCAGTTTGGGTTGTGTAGAGCCTTGGAAATAAAGGAGGAGAAAGTCTGGTTGTTTTTAAAATTTACAATTCTGTTAGAACTCATAAAGGCCCAATAGAACACAGCACAGATGTTTTATCAGTTGAATTTCTGTGGTAGGAAAAGTACAGAAGGTGGGTAAAGTGTTTGTCTTTTGCAGTAAATAATTGTAATATATTTTTGTATTTGTGTGTGCATTTACTATTTTTAGGAGACATGAGGCACCCTTGGAGGTAGGAGGGTGGATTAAAATGGGATTTCAGATTCTTGGGAACTTTTACTTCATGGCCAAAAGTTCTTGGCAACATTTGTATGTGAAATGTTAAAGTGAATTTACTGTCTCAATTCATAGGTAAAAGTAGAAAGTGTTTGCTGTGAGTTATTTGCTGTTTGATTTAGTTAATATTTCAGGCATATTGATTTGGAGTCTTGGTCATAATGTTTGGAATTTTTATTTACATTTTAGAACCTCTCAGTTAGATCTGTGCTATTGTTATGTTCCCTGTCTCTGCCACAGTTTAAGCTGTGTAAGATTATCTTACCTCTTTAAAGAGAGGTTTTTGGCACGAGAAATATCAACTTAGAAAATTCTTTTTAATGTGTTTTGTCTTCCATTCCTCCCCATCTGTAAATATTGGTTATTTCTATGAAACATTGGTCATCTTTGTTTTAGTTGTAGAGTTTGGCTTTGTCAGCTGATTTTCTGTGGAAGCAATAGAAGTTAGAGCACATTTCTATATTTCAGGAACAATCCCTCTTTCTTGTGCTCTCCAGGTACCTGCAGCAGTCACCCCATCACTTTGCACATTCCAGATGGGAAATGATGGCTAAGGGCAGGAAAGCAGAAACAAGCAGGAAAGCTGTTAAACCACCTCTGAGTTTATAGTCCCTCTTAAGAACTGGGACAGCATATCCAGAGCTGTAAACTTAAACTATTCCCCGTGCTGAACCACTTTGAATTTGAAACTGAATTCACACTGGCAATGATTAGGACTGATCAGATGAGCTTTGCTAATAAAAGCAGAGCTTAAGGAGGTGCTGCTTCCCAGCTAAAATGTGACTTTTTCTCACACAGATCGGTGCTGAATGAAAGGTGCAGGCTTGGCTGTGCTCACAAATTCACCTGATTGATGCCACAAACAGCAGGAGCACAGAGAGCTAAAGACAGGCTCAGGAGTGACAGCTGAAGGGTTTAAATAACCTCTAATCAGCTAAACTCAATGGCCCGTGGAGATGAGAAAGTGCAGTGTTCCCTTCACCCTCAGCAAGCTGCTTTTGATTTAATTGAGAAATTAATTGATATTAAATTATTTATTAATTTAAATTATTTCTTTATTTAAATTTTAATATCAAATTATTTATAATAAATTAAATTAATATTTATATTAAAATTGATAAATTGATTTAATTTTTATCCCACTTCTTTTATACATTATCACATTTGTTTGTAACTGTATTGTAATTGTATTGAAAGACAGCAGATTTGCAAAGACTGTCAGGCAGAGATGAAAGTCAAACTTACTGAAATACTCTTATAGTATCTTAATACAGGAGAAACTCTCGGTGCATTTGTCATTTTGGATGTTGATTCTGCTTCAAAAATGAAATTACTACTGATTTTGGAATCTCTGTACACCTTTGATGGGTGGGGCAAGTTGTATGTGAGGTTTTGGGGTTTTTTTTCTGAGAATATAGGAATTCATTATTTGTGTTTAGCTTTTTGGTTAAAGGAAAAAAAAAAACCAAGATGAATTATTTTGCACAGTGTTGCATTGGGAAGGCAGCCAATTTCATCTGTTCCAGATCTTGATGTGAGTTTGTGGCAAACCTCTAAATGCATTGGTTTTCTCCCTTACACAAGAAATGAATCCTGTAGGATTTTAGATCCTGTAGGATTTTAGAATGGACCAAAATCACTCAGTAACTCAGTGCAGGAAGTGGTCTCCAGTTTACAGCACATCACTTTGTGTTAGGTGGAAGTATCCAAACTTGTGTGCATTATATACAAATAACATGTGTTCTGTGTCTTAACTCAGAATTTATGTCCTGTAAATAGCCCTTTGCTTCTATAAGAACCAGACACTCTGACTTGCTGGCTAATTCTCTAGAAAGGAAAATTTATTTCCTCTTCTCAACAGAGTCTCTTGGGTTGTTGTGGAGATGCTTTTATTAGCAGAGTAAAATAAATCAGGGCTGTTCTGACAGTCAGATTGCATTAGGTCTTAGAACTTCTTTTGAATTAGTGAGTTTAACAAGCCAGGCTAACAGCCTAACTTTGCTTTCTTTTAAAAGAAGTTTCTTGATAATCTGATCATGTATTTTGGACGACTTTAAGGAGCCTGGAGGAGTATTTGTTAAAACAAACACTTTGAGATGTTGGAGACATATCTAAATCCAGTACAGAAGAACTCAGGCTCTGTCTGGTGAAATCCAGACTTTATACACAATGTCCCTCAGAAGAATACAGATGATGTGTAGGTGCCCCCAAAAACAGTATTCCCAATTCCCTCTCTTTGGGAAGGAAGGATTGCAGGGGTTTGTTTGAAATTGAAGGTGTAGTTGAAAAGGAAATGAAATCGAGTATTTCAGATTTCCTGCAGGCTGGAAATCCCAAAAAAGCATTTCAGAAACAGCCACCAAGGCTCCTTCCAAAGTCGAGTGTGTCCCCTGGTGCTCAGGGAGCTGACACACTTGTCACTCTCACTGTTGCCACATCCTCTGGAGCCTGCATCCTCTTGGCAGGGCATGAATTACACTTCCACTCGCTCTGGAGAGCCCCTTCCTTCCAAGGCTGTGGGATTTGTGCTTCTGGGGCAGTGAGGAATCTGGAAGCAGTGACATCCCTAACCCCAAAAAGCTTCCCAAAGCCTCCAGGCTGACGGGGCTGTGCTTGGGGCAGCCTCAGCCCTGGACAGGGTTTGCAGTCCTGCAGGTCAGTGGCTCTGGAGGGTCAGGGTTTGACTGGAAAGTCACTCAGAATCAGGAGCCTCCTAAATATTGCTAAATATTTAATTATTATATTAATATAAATATATATAAATTACCTGAGGAAAGGGCTCCACTCTTGCACCAGTTTTGGTTATTGGGCACTCTCACTGACATCTCCCTGGGAGACCTGGGGAGTGCCAGGCATTTTGTTCTAGGATAAAATACTGTCCAGCTCAATCAGCTTTTTCTAATTCTTTTTAAAAATAACAGCCACAACAGCTTAGACCCTCAGACAAGAGCTGCAGGGCTAAGGCCCTGGAACAAGGTCAGTCCCATTAAAAACAGGCATCAAGACGTTCCACAGCCCCAGAATATTCTGCTCCAGGAGTCTCCTGGATTCTGCTAGAATGTGGCCTTGGCTTTAAATACACTAATTAAAAACTAGACACTTCAAGGCAAAAAATGTTGGGGTCAACGAATGGATATTTTCCTCCAGTCTTATTTTACTGAATAACTAAACAGATTTAGCCAAATGTAATTTTGCTGTTTGGTTCTTTGGAAGCAGCAGCTTTCTGCCCTGAGTTTTTTACTGCTGCAGTTCTCTCCAATTACCTTTAAAAGCAACAGAGTCCTATTCTATCAGATCTAGACTTAGTGTGCTTTGGAGCAGAAGGTTGGCAGCTTGTAAAACAACTTTCCACAGCTGCACACAGAGGGAAGAACAGTCTGTAGTCTTATTTTCTGCTGTGGGTTTGTTTTGAGAAGAGCAAGGCCTTGGGTTCTGCAGGCAATCCTGATCAGCAGAACAGCTCCATCAAACTTGCTATTCACTGGAGCAATTCTGAAATAGCTTTAATTGATATCAAATTGCAGTTCAATTTGAGAGCAAGATCCTTTTTCTCTCACCCTGCCCTCAAGAGCAGAGGGGCAGGGTGAGAGGAAAAGGACAGTCCTTAGTCTGCTGGTTTAACTTCCAGCATGAATACTGCATTCCTCCTGTCTCTTACAACACTGGGAACTTCTGAAGTAGGTTTACTAATAAATTAGTGATTTTTGTAACAAACCAAACCATTGAAAAACCTCCCCAAACAATCTCTGCATTGGGACCGTGTCATCCTCAGTCCAGGTTTGTCCCAACAGCCTGATGTGGAAAATGTATTTCCTAGATAAGTAAGCAAAGCTAATTTCAGCAGTTAGCTGTACTCATTAACCCAGCTCTCACAGAACTGCCAAGGGTTGAGCACATCAGCACCATCTGTGCCAAGCTCTGACACTTTGCATATTGATCAGGCCATTAACCTGTGATTTCTTCTTCTAGGATATACAGGTTAAAATACCTTAAATAACTGAATCTATTGTCCTATCACCGTTTTAAAAGTGTATTTTAGGACCTTTTACACTCACACTTGTTTTAATTGTTTTTTTTTCTTCCAAAGAAGTTAAACTTTTTTCTCCCATTTCTGTTTCTTTCTTGATTCTGTTTCAGATTAAAAATCACGTATTTCTTTTAGGCTTAATTAAAAAAAAAACAAACAAAAAAAACCAACTAAATTTGTTTTCATTTTTTATTTTCCTGCACAGTATTTCCCCACACTTAAAACCAGCACGGGCTGTGCAATAATTAAACCAATCTCGCCATTTTGATATAGGTGCCTGGCCAGCATCCCGGAATTGTGACAGCATCACAGGTAAAGAGCAGCTGTAGAACAGCTGGAGGTGACTGAGGTGTGTTTTCTGTTGGACCTGTTTGTGGCAGGCTCACGAGGCAGCCCTGGAGGCGAGGGCCAGCCCCGAGCTGAGCGAGCACACGCAGCAGCTGGAGCGCGACGTGGCGCGGTACCGCCAGGAGTCCGGCAAGGCACAGGCCGAGGTGGATCGGCTCCTGGACATCCTCAAGGAGATGGAAAACGAGAAGAATGACAAGGACAAGAAGATAGCAGAACTGGAAAGGTGAGAGTGCTGTCAAGTCCTTAGAAGAGGACCAAAAGATGTAATTAATGTTAAATATCGGTCGTTTTTCTGGTCGTTAAATATCAGTGGTTTTTCTTGTCTTAAAAACCTTCAAGTGTCTGTTTTGGGAAAGTCTGTTTAGAGTTTTTCTGTCTTTGGTCCTTTGCTGTTATTGTTAGGAAAAGGGTGTCTTACCATGTGCTTTTTCTTCCCTGTTGACTCAAAAATAGTGCTGATGTAGGTAGAGCTAGAAAGGCAAAGCTGGAAGGGAAGGGAGAGGGGAGGAAAAGCTGCTGAAATTTTGGTGTGTTTGTAAAGCAGTTCGTTGTTTTGATACAATAAATTTTGATACAATAAATATTATGATACAATAATATTTTGATACAATAAATAATTGATACAATTGTGAAAGCATTGCTTTCACAAAAACAAATAAGAAAAATGCCTTTTCAGCACTTCTGATACTAATTACTCAGATTCTTCTGACAAGTGGCTTCATAATACAGTTACTGGTAGGGACACAGTTAACTTTGGCCCAAGTCAAGCCTGATGAGCAGATTTGCTTTTGTCCAAGCAAAACTTCATTCAGCACTTTTCAACATTTTCCATCTTTCTCTTGGAGCCAGGAGAATCAAAACTGTAATGTCCCAAGGGAAAATAATAATTAATTATGATTCCATATTTGTATCACAAATATAAGTAAAAGATCTTGGGAAAGACCTGAATTAGATTCTGTGTTCTGTCATTTTCTCATCTTGCAGTGGGCCAAGGGCAAATTTCTGGGCAGTAATACCTGTTTGGGGTTTTTTGTTTACTTTACCATTCCCAATGAAAAAAATCACTAACTTGGAGCAGCAAAATGGAAATTTGGTTATTCCCATTTGCCTTGTGCCAGAATAGTCTTTCTAATTCCTGTCTTTTCACTATTTAACTATACAATTTAGTCTCAGGAGGACTAGGGCAGCTAAGTGGAGAACATTTCAGGTTCTGCAATCAGTGGCTATTTTTCATGGCTTGCTGATTGTCAAATTATGGGCTCCTCTGAATGATTTGAAAAACTCTTTTCTAAGGAATCCATTCTCTTTTCCCTGAAATGTACAGAGCTCTGGAACATTTCAGCTTGCCAGCTGGGCTTCTTCTCTCTTTGTGACTGTAAGCCACTCCCTGTTAGTTTTCTTTAACCAAAATTCTTTGTACCTATGACATAAGCTCAAACACCCAGAAGTGAGGATATATTCTTTTTAAATGTCTTCCCTTTTCTCCTAAGTGATGCATTATTCAGCCTGTTGGTACCTAATGTAATCAGCAGAAGATTCAGGCTGCTATTGTTGAGTAAAGCTACAAGTCATTCATCTGTGTGAGTTTTTTTCAGTCCTGTTGGGGAAGGTGGGACATCCCCCATGTCATCCTCTTTAGGGCAGGCAAGTTGGCCAGGGAACAGGTACAAGCTATTCTCTTACTTCTATCAGAAATAACATAGAAGATAACAAAGAAATACATTCATAGTGCCTTAATGTGTTTTTTTTTTTCTTTGTGGAGAAGTAACTACTGTTTTGGAAAAGAAAATCAGAAATATGCATCCTTCCTCAGCCTGATTCCTAGAGGAGATTGAAATGGCAGGAAGAGAATTCTCTCACAGATGCTTTTAATGCAAGCTGACTTTTTTATTACATTAGCATTAGGAACTAATAATGATTTGACTTGCAGCTTCAAAAAATGAGTAGACACAAGTGTCCTATAAACAAAGAAATTTATAGTCTACAAAGGAAAAATAACAAGGAAGAGAAATTAGGATGAGTCTCCTCTTTTATAGATAGAAATGATTGCACCATCTTCAAGGAGTTAGAAAGCAAGTTTTTCCTTGGAAAAAATGCATTTCAAGACATCTACAAAGCAGTTCTTGTTTGTCCTGTTTGTAGTTTCTTGATGTTTCAGTCACAGATTAAAGTCTTACAATGAAAGCATAAAACCCCCCAAATTCCATAACAATTTGGGAAATACTTTGACTATTCATTTTTATCCATTCCTTCTCACCACTTGATCTTCTGTCTTACAAAAAATTGAGTGGTCCTCATCTCATTTCAACTTATCTTTTCTACCAGCACTGAGGTAAGACAGAATATGTTTTATTTCTAGTAATTAGAATAGGTATTTTGACCATATAAAGAAAAGACTGCTTTTGTTATTGTGTGGCTGCCAGCAGCTGAATAAATCAAGGGGAGGAGAAAAATCTAAAACTATTCATGAGTGGAAATGGAAAAAGTCTTCATGATCTAAAGATCTAATCTGTTAGTGTGGTGAATTAGCCAGGTTATCAACACCTGAAGTGATTTTTCAGGCAGAACTGTAATTTAAACACATCACTGGAGAAGGAAATAGAAACTTCCAGATACTTTATGGTGAGGTTTTGACTGGTGATTTCTCTTTTTCTGAATAATTGTTGGAATTTCTCTTTGACCTTAGTTGTTTTTAACTGCTCCCCCAAACAATTATTCCCTGAAAGCTTGCTTTCTTCTTGTGAGTTTTTGCACAAAGCAGAGACTTCATCATGCCTGTTTCACATATAGGTTGGTCCTCTTTTTATCTACAATGCTTGTTTATAAAATATTCTTTCATGGCTGAACCTGTATATCCAGGCATGTTAAATTCGTGTTTTAGAGCTAGAAGAGTCTTGGTTTCCAGGAGAATAAAAATAGGCAATATTCTCTTTTAAAATCTTTCCTAAGCTGTGGTCCATGCAGAGCAAGCTAGAAATTATCTTGACTTCTACTGCTTCTCCAGCTGATCAAACTCTTGTGCAAAGAGGAGCTTTAGTGCCTGCAGAAGCAATTGTCAGTGATCTGAACAGCAAATATTGCTGTGCCTGACATGGACAGTCAGTGTTCCACTGCAGCAAGGTGAGAGGTGACATCCAGAGACTCAGGGTACTGAAACAAATGGGATTTTTCCAAAGAGAGTCTCCCTTCCCTGTGGATTTCCCTTTTGCCAGCTCTCTGGGACAGCTGCACCGTGTGCTGGCAGGGGCAGGAGGTGGCACCACACTTTCATCCACACAAGAGATGTGTCACCTGCTGGGGAGGTGGGCACAGAGGGACACAGAAAAAGACAGTAGGGAGAGGAAGATGAAATTAAAAGCAGAAAACTGTTCTTTTAACCTTTTCAGTGCAGGCAAAGCTGCCTTGTGCTGAAGTTAACAAGAAGGGAAATGCTTCCACGCTTCAGTAGCAGTTACTGAGTGGGAGACATCACTTTTCAGATGAAAGATACTAAAAAAAAAGTGTTAAGTATTGTGCATGCTATGCAAAAGTTCTAAAATATAAAGTCAACACAAGCTTGAAAGCACGAGCTCATTGGTATATATATTCTCTGGGGGGAGGATTTTGCTTTTTCTTTTGGGAAGGTGGGCTCTGATTCCACATTTCTTCTGTGGGTGAGCAGCCCCATAGGTTTTGTTCCTGTCCCCTGAGGTGGTGGTGTAACTGTCTGGTTATTCACTTCCTTTGTAACTAACTGTTTGCTTTTTGTATTGCCATTCCATAACCTCCTGTCTCTCTGTAACTTTTCACTCTGTGTTCTGTTTCCTCCCTTGCTGTTCCCTCCCCTGTCCCACGGCTGCCCCGAGCTGTGTGGTTCTGTTTGGTTTTGTGGGGGTGTTTGTCAGGAATCACAGCTCCCCCAAGCTGCCCCCTCCCTGCCAGGTGCACCTGGGGGGGTTTGTGTGGGACCTCCTGGGAAAGTGAGTGTCCTCCAGGCTGCTGTGTCCTCCTCTGGGCTGGAATGTGGCCATGCTGCTGCTGCTGTGTGGGGCTGCTGCCACGCTGCTTCTCCCCAGCCCAGACAGGACCTGCTCGTCAGGCTGCTTGTGACCACTCCAGAGGAGCCTGCCTGCTGCTCTCCCTGATTCCAACCCTACAGAAGCTAGTTAATCCCAATTCTCCTGCTGTGTTTTACCTTTGGTCCTAATCTCTTGCTACCAGTTCTGCCTGAGCCAGCTAAAACCCAGTGTTCTCCAAGTGCTCTAAAAGGTGTCATTGACAGAGGTCAGTACTGACTTATTATTGAGTTTTATTGTGATGACAATCCTGTAATAACAAACAAACAAAAGGTAATGCTCCTTATCTGGGACATGGCCATCACAACCTTCAGAGTAGTTTGTAGAAAGCTCTGTTGGAAAGCAAATCAGAGCTGGCTCTGTACTCTGGAGGTGGATGAAGAATATCTGTGTCTGTGTCTGCAGAAGCCAGCACTGAGTGAGTACACATGGAACTCCTGGTTCAGCTGCAGGCTGAAAATTGATTTTCATTTGCCACACTCACTATATAAGACAGGTAGGTCTTGTGAGGACACAGGGCTTTTTTCCTGAAGGAAACTGTCCTTTGGGAGCAAAGGAAGACAGCACTCAGCTGTGGAATACCAGCAGTCCTGTTTAGGACAGCTGGAATTAGTGGCTATTTTAAGAAAGAGAATTTAGAGAGCTTCCCTGAAAAGAATTTAAGGATGCCCTTTTCAAGAAGCCTTCCAACTTTTGATTTGTAGAAGCCAAAAGGTATACCTCTCATCTTAAATATTTCTTCTCAACAGTAAATAAAAGATTAAAAAAAACATTGGGAGATCTCAAAAATGAGAAATGAAAAATGCTGAAAAATGTGAACAGCAGAATGCAGCATCCCATTTTGTCTGTCTTTGAGACAGATATATTTGTGTAGTGTTCTGTGAAGGATAGAAGGAGAGAGAAATTAGCTGTATTTTCCATCAGCTTTACAGTTTCCTAGAATAGTGTAAAGGAAACTGTACTAGTAAATTATGCCCTAAGTTAAGTCAGCAGTTTGAAGCTGAAATACTTTCAAACTGCTACTCAAATCTTGGAATAATTGTCTTTGGTTTTCAAGTTTGTTGTTTCTGTGAGTTTTTACATAGTTTTTTAGAGCATTCCTAAGCAAGAACCACATCAAGGCATATTAATAATTTAAAGATATGTTGTCAAATTTAAAGAAAGGTGTTTAAAAAGTCATAATCATCACTGCTAAAGTTAACCTTGAGAGATGGTATAGCTGTAATTCTGTATTGTCTTAACTGATTATAGTCCTCCAAAAATAAACTGAACTCTGATTCAGGCATTGGGAAACCTGAAACAATTTAATATTATTTTAAAATATTATTTTAAAAGACTTCAATCCATTTTGCTGCCATAAAACATAACAGCAAATCAAATATATTTATCTTATAGTTGCATGGCATTATTACAAGGCAGAATCTGTTGTGTTTTTCATCCACTTCAAAAATCTGTAGCTTAAGTGAACGTTAAAATTCTAAGGTGAATCACTCAAAACTTAAGATATTCTGAAATGAAGATTGCTTTATAATTTTAATTCGCATTTTATGTGAAACAATACAATTTTTAACCATATATGAACAAACTTTTTCCATAAAAGTGCTGCCTCTTGTGAAGGACACAGCTGAAATTCTTCCCCAAAATCCCCAGTTAGGTTGAACCTGTCATGGGAAATAGCAGCACAACTTTTGAACATTTGGCAGCAAGTGAGGACAGGGTTTTGTAATGGAAAGAAGTGATCAGGCCCACAGTTAGTCCAGCTCCACCTCTGAGCACACAGATCTGTTGAATATTAAGATTTTCATCATTTCCAAGCTAGGAAAGGAAGAAGTAATTTCTTTCTTCTCAGCCTTGCTGTATACAAGATCAGCATTTCACCTCAAGTCCCCTATCAAGTTTCACAGGGGGAAAACAAAAAGCATTTCATATGAACATGACTTCTTGGAGCAGATAGGAATAAAAAATGCAGGCACATTTGTTTACAGGTATTTAACTGCAGACACCTGAAAGTGTGCTGACTTTTGCCCCCTGGAATCAGCCTTGTTAAAGGGCCTTAGGAGCAGAGTCAGACTCACTAATTGCTTTTGAAACCTACTTATAAGGAGGAAAAGAGACACAGAGACACTGCCAGTAATTGCAAATCCATCTGTAGAGAGCAGCAGATAAAAACCCCACCACAGTGATTTTATGGTGACTCCTCAGTCCATCCCCACCTTGGATTTGTTCTTTATTTAGCTCTCCTTTATTTCCCATTCTTTCCCTCCTCCTGTGTTTTGGGAGAAGCTGCAATTTGTGATATTGCAGTTCTAAAACAGAAGGTCAGAGAGCCCCAGGTGTGGTGAGCAGTGGGGATGGAGGAGCTGCCACCCACACCTGGTGTTCCCTCCCTGTCCCAGCAGCCCAGGACTGTCCTACCCTGTCCTGCACAGAGATTCCATGGATTCCATGGCACTGAGAGCACACCAGCAAATTGGCAAACTTCAGCACTGGGCTGGCTCAAAACATGGTTTGTCTGCTGATCTGAGACTGAGGGTCTGACCTTGCACCCTCCAGGAAGGACCCTGCACTAGAGGAATGCCAGAAATGAGAAGCACTGATTGTCAGCTTTCTTCAAGGCTTCTTTTCCTCCACATTTTCTGTAGTGCTTGTTTTTATCATTAAATCAAGGTGGCTTTCCAGCACTCCCTCTCATGTCTATTATCTGTGAAGAGTGTAGGAGTTGTCATCTGCCTTACATTGTAACAATAATGGATTTTATTTAGCAGATGTCTCCTAATCCAGCTGTTAGATCAGCAGAGTGTACGAGCTGTGATCTAATTAAAATAATTATAAACGTGAGGAGAAAGTGCATCAGGTAAATAATGAGCCTAGTCTGCATTTCAGTTTCATTGTTACCTGCCTTTATTACATCCTTTCAAAAGCTGTTCTGTAGCTTTATTTCACTCAACTCAACCATACTCACAACCTCCTGTGAAAGGAGCAGAAAAAACCCCACCAAAACTGTCTTTTATACAACTGATACAGTAAAAATAAAGGTGTCAGGTCCTGGCAGTGTCTAGGAGTACAGAAAGAACAAAGGGAACATGCAGTAATTGCCAGTGAAATAGGAATTTTAGTGCTCCATTGTGGCCATCTGTGGCTGGGTTTGTGCTCTTAGGCCCATGCATACATGTGTGCATGATGCATACACAAACCTTCTGTCTCTGCCTTCCATCTCTTCCCTAGCCCTCTAAATACCAAGCTAGAAAAGAGACCAGCCATCATCCTTTGTATCAAGAGAACATTTCCAAAGGGGTAAACACAAATAGCCTTTCTGCTCTGACAGACACAAGGAGGATCAAATGCCTGTTGTTCCCTGTCAGATTGCTTTGAAGGAGTGACAGAGTAATAAATACACACAATCACTCACTGGCAGACAAGGGGAATTCAAAAATTGACTGAAAACCATTACATAAACTCCATCCTAAGCACATCTCAGACAAATGCAGCAGGCTCATTCCACTCCCTATAATACACAAGTGTGTGGAAAAAAATTGTAGCTGGAATAACCAACAGCTTTGGTTAAAATACAGATTTCTTAATTAAAATGCTTAAGGTTTTTTTTGATCCTCACCCAGTGATCAGATTCAAGTCAAGCTTTAAAGTTCAGGAGATGTATTTTCAAGGAGAGTGTGTTTCTGTGAGCCTGCCAGCTGGCATTACCTGGCTCTGCTGTCCCTGTGAGTGTTGCTGGGGCTGGATTTTGGGAGGAATGCTGCAGTTGTGCTCTTGCTGGAAGGGAAAGGTGCAAGTAGAAGTTGTGATTCTGCTCTGTGACCAGCATGTGTGGTGTGTCCTGCTTGCTTGGGGCTGCTGCCTGCTGTGCTCCTGTTCAGTTTCACTGATGTAGCCCATGAGCTCCAGCCCCAGCCCATGGCAGATCTCCATTTACCTCCCAGGAGCTGACACTTGCAGGTGTCTGCCTTGCTTTTAGTTGGAGTCATAACACACTTACAGAGCTTTATTTTCTAATTTAAATGTGCTTTCACACATAGTCCTTATTTTTGTTTGGGTAAATATTATGGTAATTCTAAAAATCCACACTTCTGGAAAATACTTCTGTAACAAAAGCTTGGAAAAGGGGCCAGCAATTACACAAAATGTATTTTTCTTTGGAAGAAGGAATTATTCCACAACAAAAGGGAGATGTAGCAATAATTATTCTGTTTAAAACCCATGCAGCTGGTTAAATAATACTTCAGTATCACCCAGAAAATTGCAAGTGACCTCAGCATAGTGCTGTACATACTGTACTGCCTTCATCCTGTGCCAGCAAAAGATGCTACCTTTAACAGCAGCTGGAAGAACTGTATGGTTCATTTAAACCCCCCTGGGCTGTTCTGAGTTGTGGCCTGTATGTTTTTCACTGTTAAACTGAAGGAACAATATCACATCATTACAACACAACCAAAGGATCCCCAGAACACAAAATGAGAAGTCCTACATTTTTCCCCTTAACATATTTATTCCCATATTTAACCAATTTTTTATTTTCACATTTTTTTTTTCCTCTTGTTAAATCTGTTTGCAGTCTTGGATTTCAGTCAGAATTGTTACTTACACATTTTTCTTTATGAATTAACCAAGGCTTTTGGAACCTTATAAGTTACTTCAAGATCAAACGCTGAGATGTGGTATTTGCATTTTACAAGTCTCATCTTTCCCCAAATCCCCAAATAATAAAGCCTTTACAACAGCTGTCCTTGAAGAGCTGGATTTGAGGAATGCTGGTTCAGAAGCCAAAGAAAAGTACCTTTGCACTGGTTAATCTGTTACAGACCAACAACAGCTGCTTGTACAAATTCAACACCCTGCACGGTTGGTAGTAAAATTGATGCCATAAATAAGGACTTCAAATTTCATTTACATGCCTCCATATACCAAGAGTAATAAAGAATACAGCAGTTAGCCTGTCCTATAGAAATATTTTTATCCAGCCTGTATCCTTCCTTTGTAGAGTGAAATTTTGCCATGGGAGAAGTACAACAAAGGTTGTAAAATCCAAATTGCTACTTTGGACAGAAGGACATTTCCTTTGCCTCTCTTCTATTGACTGAAAAAGCATGAAATTTAAAACCAGATTGAAAAGATGTGTATTTATGGCTCCTTGGTGCCTTACCTTGCTGTTATCAGTGAAATTGACAGCAGATGCCTATGAAAGATACAGGAGACATTTGGGAAAAAAAGCAATAATGAACCTATGGGACCTCCTGCTCTACAGGGGACTCCAGCATTTTGTCTTGGTCAGTTCTGCTGTTGAACAATGTTGGAGAGAACTGTCAAAAATTACCTGTTTGGTCATTATTGTTTTTAGATTGCACCTGGTACAGGAGGATGATGTGGCAGGAAGAAGAGGCAGCTGATTTTTTTGTTTCTCTTTGGATGGGGTGACTTCAGTGTCAAAATTAAGAAAGATGAGCTTTTAGCTTTGACAAGTCTTCAGGTCTCGAGGACTTTACTCAGAGGTTGGGGTTTTTCTCCTTTCTGTTCAGTCCCTTTAGACAAGTTGGGATCATCTGCAGGAAAAGTGAAAAAATTGCTTGTCTTGCTCATGGAGAGAAAATAAGCCCTTAGATGATGTTGTAAAGGAAGACAATAGGTTTCATCTCAGATTGTCAAACTCTGTATTTTCAAAATGTTCATTAGAATTCTGGAAGAAGAGTACTTGCTAATGATGTGATGTAAATCCAGAGTTTTCTTGTAAGATGGCTTATTTTCTTTTTCCAAGAACTTTTAAGTATTGGAGATCATTTTCTCTACAGAAAGTTGCCTCTAGTTGAAATGGTGTAATCTAATCTAAAAGTCCTTTTTTCTCTTATTTTTTTTTTTAGATGTCTATAAAACATGCAGCTCTGTGTTTGTGAATGATTGTGTGTGTCTGTGTGTCATTACCTGATTTATATCTGCTTGTTTTGTCCTTTATTCTTGAACTGCTTTATCTCTGGACTCTGTTTTCACAAACTCTAACTCTTTCTCTTTCGCATCTCCTTCCTGGATTTGCTGCTCCCTTCAGCCTCACCTCAAGGTCAGTATCCACTTTTGAAAAGGTGTTTATAAGACTGTCTATTCAGCTAAAACTGAGATCTTACAGAAGATTGCACATCCAATTACATGATTGCAAAATAAAAGATCAGAGGATCGGTTAAGTCTGTGTAGGAGGATGGGTTGAATAGGGTGCATGTTTAGAAGGAAAGAATTTATATCAAACCATTGTAAATCAATGCTGTTGTGCACTGGCAGGAAGGGGGAAGGCTAACCAATGAAGTTTTTAAAGGGAAAAAAACCTACAGGAACAGGAAGCTGGAGCAGGACAGTTTAAATGTCACTGGTTTTATCTGTTCCTTTGAGGAGAGATTGGCCATTGGCCACGTGCTGTGATACACACACATGTTATGGAGTGAAGAAGTAGCTCCTCTGAAATACTGCTTGTAGAAACTTTAACTGCTGGATCTTTATCATTGCAGCTGAAACCTTGCAGTGGTGCTGCAGAACTGCTTCTGGTGCTGGGAATAAAGCACCAAGGGCTGAGGGTCAAAGATAAGTGAATTAGCAAGAGGATGAATTTGTGAAGACACAAAGTGATAAACCACTGAAAAGAATTTCAGCCATGGCTTTTTTTCCCTGTTTTTATATTTAAAAAGCAGTTGCAAACCACAGATTTTGGGATTTCAATAGAGTAGCTCGGAGTAAACGTCTGTGGCCTAAATAATACAAGTAAAAGCACATTATTTAATGACTCTCAATTGCCTTTGAGAGCTCTGCAACCATGCTGGATTTTAGTCTTTGCTGATAAAGTCTGTTGGTAGAAACCATCCTGAGGAAGGAACGATCATAATTGCTCCAGGCAGCGTCTTTGCCCAGCCAGCCACTCCTTAATGCCTGAAACTCTGAGTTACCAACCAACACCTGGCTTTGCTGTTGATGGTTGGCACTGAAGAAGGTGCTGCTGGCAGGAATCCCGTGGTGCTGGGGTGCTGCTGACACCTCTGAATCGTGTCAGTGTCCTGACCTTGGTTTGGCGTGGGCGCCGCGCTCGCGGCCCCGCTGCGCGCTTTCCTTCCTCCCACAAAAATGGGATGTTAATCCTGTTGTTGTCATCCATCAATACCTTCCTCACTCAGTGGGTCACACTGGCACACTTGTAATTACTGGGGAGAGGAGATCTGGCCTTGAATGACCCCTCCAGATCCCAAAAACACGAGTGGAGGAAGCTTTTGGTGCCCTGGGAGTGTTTTCCTCTGGAATAAGCGCTGTGCCTCTTGCTCGAGCTCTGTGAGCAGCCTTCATTCTCCTGCTGCAGCACAGGAGCAGCTTGGGCTGCTTTGGATGGTGAAGATGTTCAATTGTAAATGTTGAATTGAAAATGTAAATGTTGTGACTTCAGTCCCTGTGGCTGCAGGGTTTAATCAGTTCCTGTGCTGAATTAACAATGAACAATTTCAGGGTGCTGCTTGGTTGTGGTATTTCTGGGACCTGGCGTGGTTTCTCTTTTCACAAATAATGTAACCACAACTTTAATTTCTCACATTTAAAGCACAATGTAAAATTTGGCTAGAGAAGATCTGGCTGTGATTTGAGGTGACCAAGTGTTAGGAGCAGGAACTTGGAAGAGTTTTCTGAGGTGTTAAAGAGATTGTCCATTCTGTCCTCACAGTTTCTTACTCGGTTTATTGATTATTTTGGATTACTTTTTTTTCCCATTTTTAAAATGATGATGGTTAGTTGCTGAGGTTTTCATTTATTTGTTGAAATAAATCAAGAGTGTAAGGAAATAGGTGGAATGACTGCTCCTGGAACTACAAAATCTCTGCTGGCCAGAAACAAATAAAAAGATTCTCCTCAGGGCAAACAGGAAAATTACAGTGGATGAAGTACTCTGGTTTCTTTCCTAAGCATTTCAGACTTTGTCTAATTACTATTGACTGCAACATATGAAGAGATAGCTGTTTTGTGAAGTTACAGGCTACCTTGGAAGCTACTACAGGAGTCATAACTTCATTTTTCTGTGAATGATGTCAAGCCGTTTTTTCAGACATCAAAGCAAATGTGTCTCCTGGGAAAGAACTGAATATGTGAAAAGAGTGTTAGGTATGTCTGTCCTCTAACAGGAAGAAATCCTCTGAATTATTTCTGTTCTCATCAAGAGCAGCTTTGGTTATATTAATTCCATAATTAATGAATTAGTTAATAATCCACATCAGTGTTTGGTTGCACTCAGTGCTGACTCACAGTGAATAAAATTGTTGTGGAAAGCACGGTGATTAAAGCAGTTTGCTGTGAGAAGGTTTTTGCTGAGCATCTCTGCTGGTGACAGCTTCCCAAAAAGAACTCCCCAGTGCTGGCTGAGTTCAAGAGGAACAAGCCAAATAACACTGCACTGCTGTCATTACCTGCAGCAGGGAAACAAAACAGAAAAAATGCCATAAATTCATGTGTTCACGTTCTTCTAAGCTGTTCTTCTGAATATGTGTCATGAAAGTTGAGATAGATAAAGATGAAAAGACTGGCAATCATGTGAGCAGCTGGATACTTTTCAAGGGAAGAAATAATGCAGAAATAATATAAAATATATATATATAATAAAAATATAGAATAAAAAATGCAAAAATAAGACTTTCCATCCCCAAACTAGGTAACAAACAGCTTAACAGGACAGGAGATATCCCACAGCAGGCTTGTCTTTAAGTGTTCTTGCTTTCTACTCTCCCATTTTCTCTTAGTTTAAATCACATAATTGATTGTACTGTCTGCCATATTTTAAAGCAAGTCATCCAGTTCTTAGAAGAACATTTTCTGGATTTTTTGGTATACTGGGGAGAACTTGACACTGTAGGAAGTTTCTAATGAAATCCTGTAAACCTTATTTCCACAAGCCAAGTGGTTTGGTGATTAGAGGAGTACAGGCTGGTGGCGTGAATCCAGGTAAAAGTCTGCTAAGAGTGCCCACATAAAATTAAATGTCAGTGTAGCAACTCAAGTGTAGCCTTATAAAATCAAAGTAAAAACAAAATACTAAATCTGAGGGGATTATTTCAGCCTTTTTTCCAGAGTCCTAAACATATATTAAACAGAACAAGTCTAACCACCAAAGAAATATTTAAAATATCATCCTTCTATAACAAAATAACAGATAATAGTGCATAAAATATTCAGCAAGTACAGGAAACTCAGGGTGCTATTCTGTCTCGTTAGGGACTTTTTGATTTGGGTTATTTTTCCCTTTGAACTGAAGATTGAGAGAGGGAAGCAGTTTTTCTCTTGTTCTGTCTCAGTTGTTTATTTTTTCTTATCAGCATCACAAGGTACAAGGAGCTGTGTGCACTATGATAGAGAAGGGGTAAAATGGCCAACAAAGATCCTCTTCAAGGTCTTTTATATGTCCATTTACCCAATTAACAGGTGCCAACTGAATTATTTTTATTAGTGACCCAATGACCCAACACCTGTGTGCTGCACTGTGACATTTTTTACCCAATCACCTACTACTACCCAAAAACCCCAAGGAGAAGAAGATGAAGAAGAAAGAAGAAGGACAAGAGACAACACCCTAAATCCTCCATCTTGTCTCCTGTTCTCTAAACTACTTTTTCACCCAGTGATTTAAGAAACTTCCTAATCTACACACTTACACTTTTAGCTTTTTTCATCTAACTTTAACATTTGTTTTCATGTTTCACCATGAAAACATACTCAGGAATTTCATATGATATGAAATTCAGTGTTTTTCTAGATCTTATAACTAAGTATCAGAGACAAGGGCACACACTCTGTATCCCAGACCCCAGCACTATTCCATAGTCCTTTTTAAGAGGCAGAAAGCAGCAGAGCACTCAGAGGCAGGTGTGTGGTACCTGTGGGCTCTCACTGCTCTGGAAATTCCTCTGCACACTGACAGGAGCTGACAGCAGGGCAGGAGAAGTTCCTCTCCTTCCTTCTCCAGTTTCAGACCTCCAGAAGGCTCCAGGTTCTCCCTGTGCCACAATTTTGGTCATTAACCGTGCCAGGAAGTGATAAAAATTACAAGTGTGTTGAGTCAGCAGCGGTTTTAGCTCAGCAGAGACAGAAATGTTGTCTTCAAAGAAATTTCCACTTCAATTTCCTTGGCTGTCTCCAAAAAGCAGTAATCTGTAGTAGTTGTTTTCTATTCAGTATATGTTTCCTGTAATTCTACTTAGAGTAAAAAGGGCTTTGTGGAAATATTGACACTAAGAAATACTCTTTTTTGTTTTTAGAGTTATCTGATTCTTGTAAGTGAGGAGAAATAAGGCATCTTAGAGATGACAGTGGGGAAGGGAAACAATGAAGGCATCAGGTGGTGATGAGTAGGTCACAAAATAGAACTGTGACTTCCTTAAAAGAATTCATTGGTGTAGCCTTTCAAATTTTCTTTATATACAGTGATTTTCAGAGCTTTCCTCATCTATCTGCAGTGGAATCTGCACCTTTCCTGTCAAAGGTCCTCTCTTCTTGCCTCATTTGACTGCAAAATTAAGCAAAATTATTCACAGCTGTACATCATCTCAGAATTCTCAGTTTTCTGTGGTCTGATTAATTTCCTACTACCTGCTGAAATTAATTTAATTATGGGAAAAAACAACCAGGCGTTTTTCTCTTGGTGTTATTCCTTTGTTTTCAGCACACAAATTCACAAAATGTTCAGGTTTCCAGAGGGATTTTGCACTGAGGTAGCACTGGAAAGACAAATGACATGGCACTAGGGAGGATTTGTGTGTGTGTCTCACTATGCTGGGAATTTTGAACAGGTCTGAGTCAAATACTCTGAGAAGAGAAATCCTTCCCAATTTCCTATTTTTTCAGAAAAAAACACATTTATGACCAAAAGGTGGGCTTTTTCCCATATTATTTGAAACATCAAAAGATGACATTATTTCTAGAAGACATTTTAAAATATGTCTTAATCTTCCTGTATCCCAAAGCTAACAAATGACATAGCATGTCATCATCAGAAGATTAAATGAAATGATCACTCAAACTTCATGCAACATTAAACATTTTGTCTAACCCATATGTGTCCTATCAAGTTTAGTCTAAGGAATAAAACCTGAAGGTTATTTTCCCTCTTTAATGGAGAGGGAAATTCCTTGCAAAATTTTATCCCCCCAAATGGCCAGATTTTTATTTCTGTTCAAATTCTAAAAGCCAGGCACTGAATGTGTATATCTATGGCAGAGGATTCCATAAGTGACAGAAGCACCAGCTTTAACAGGCCCTGCACTCAGCAATAATATGATATTAATGTAATAATATGATATTTACAGAGAATGCAGTCAGGCAGGACTTTTTAAAAAGTTGCTGAAAAGGATGAGCAGCTCAGTATCTGCTTTTCCTCCATTTTTCCTGGTAAAAGACTCCTTTCAGGTTCCTGAATGTAATGTGAAGTGTGCAGGAGTGAATCATTACACAAGGTGTGCCTCAGATGCTCAAACCCTCCTGTTTCAGGTGTCCCTTCCCCTGCTTCCCTTCCCATTTGAGGCCATTACTGCACTGGTCACTTATCTCACATTTTCCATCCTCATTCCTGTGGAACCAGCATCTCTAACAGGCCTGTGCATCACCTCTGCAAATAATTCCTCATCTTTTGCAGGAAAAATATGTTAGATAAGCAGAGATATTTATTGCAGTCATACAGTTTATAGATTTCAGTGAACAGTTCTATTGCTATCAGTTAATTGGAAATCATTCTTAATCTCTTTACTGTAAAATGAAAACAAAATTTCTTACCCATGAAATCCCAAGTAGGCTATTAGAGATACTGCAAGATAAAAACATGCTTAACATTCTTAGGCTAAAATTAAATTAGAAAGCTCTTTTTTTCCCCCTTTTCTGTTCCATGGCTCTGTTCCATTTCATTGTTTTTGCAGGGTGGTGTGTTCAAGTATTCCCTCCTCTGCAGAAGACAATAGAGGGCCCTTTCATACTGGAATATTCAGCTTTTCTAGATACTCTTCTTGAGGTACCCCAGGCAATTCTGACAGATTTAATCAAGCTCTCAGTAACTTACTTAATTTCCTGCTTATCCAGCAGATAGCCCATTCTCCTTAATTAAAAGAAATGGGTTTTTTTTTCACTTCCTTAGAGAACCAAGTATTTCCAGTTGTCACTTTCTGTCCCTGGCTGAGTAATTAACTCCCATCTCCAGGGGGTAAAGTGCCTCCTATCCCTTTAGTGACCCAGCACTCCTGTCTTGTAAAGTGCTTTTAATTTTTTCAATTCCTTTCTATCTATTTACAATACTGAACAGATCTGATAGGAACTGCCATCACAAATGTTGGTAATTTTGGAATGATTCACTTCCAGCTTCCTTCCTCCAGGCACTTTGGAATGAACTTTACCATTACAAGTGACTTAATTCTTTTTATACAAATCCAAAAGTGACCAAGAATTACAAACTTGACTGGCAAAATGTTCTCTGGAAATGCACATCTGATTTATTGAAAATTCCAGAGAGGAAAGAGTGTGTTGTGTGTTTTCTTCTGCATCTTGGAATAGTTCCTTGAATTAAAGGTAGGGAAATTTTATTTCTAAGTAGAAAGGGACTCAAAAGCTCCTCTTGTCTTTCTTTTTCCTGTTTTGACCAGGAAATAATAGCCTCATCAATATGAATTAGACTTTCAATGCTGTTTACATCTCTCAACCTCCAATGTATATCTTCATATAAAAAGAGAGATGATTTATAGAAAATATATTATATTTTTGTTAGCAATATTCTTCTTGACAAGAAAGGCTGTTGTTTGCTGATATTTCCTGATGGTTAGGAGTGTTCCCCAATGTCTTGGAAAATCATTTCATTGCAGGGAAGCAGAAAATCTCTCAGTGACATCTTGCATCAAGGCAGTTGCCCTGCCAGGGGGATCAGCTCAATTAAAATCTTAATTTTGCCTCATTTGTCTCAAGGTCACCAAATAAAAAGTGGTTCACTGGAGTAGTGTAATTGCCTAGATAAAGAATATCTCTGTCTGAGTCCACACTCCAAAGTAGAGCTAATTTAATTAGCCAACCTTCTGATCTCTGAGGGTATCAGTGGGAGCAAATTTCAGATATCTGACACATGGGGCACCTCGTCACTGGAGGTTTCTTTTAATGTGCTCCTTCATCATACATTGAAAATTAAAGTATGTATTCATAATACTCATGGACATACTTGTTCTGTATCAGATCCATGTAATTATATCAGATTTTTATTTGGGCTATTTATTTATAAATAAATATCTTAAAATAT
>NC_031773.1:69124397-69141187 GCF_001522545.3 Parus major | reverse complement strand
ATTTATTTATATAGATATAGATATAAATATAAATATATTTATTTATATCTCAGTGACATAAAATCATCAGGCTTTTACCCCCAAAATGGACAGGTTTACATGATTTCAGAATGATCCTGCTAGCATTGCTTCCTTTATTTTTATTCCTTTATATTTATTAGCATCTTTTCCTTTATTTTTTACAAGACTGAATGCTCTTGTGAACGTATTTCCTTTTATATCAGAAATCCTCATGCACTGAGTTACTGCATTCATGGTGCTTTTGGTTTTAAAGTTTAATAACAACTGCTAAGTTTAATGCTTTTTGCTTGAAGCCTGGATTTTCAGTATTTGTCAGCTTAAATGTGTGAGCCATATCTTGCTATTTATTTTTAAACATTCAGCTATCAAGAGGACAGAATAATAATGTTCAACTCTTATCCCAAATTCCTGAAAATTTTTAGAAAGGACTTTCCTCTCTTCATAGCTTGTTTACATACATAAACATGTTTTAAACAACTCTAGCTTGGTTATTAATTGTCTAGTTTTCAAATTTTCTTCTCCTTACATAAATTTTTTGCTTGGATACAATGGCTAATTTTTACATTTGATTTTTGTTTTTAATTGTTGTTTGTATTGGGTATTGTTCTGGAAGGAATTAAAAGATCTCATGCCCATCTGAGAGAAAACAACTGCTGCATTGTGATTTGTTTTCTCTTCTGGCTAGTGGGAGAGCAGTTAAAAAAGACACATGTTATCTCAGATCACAGAAATACCCTCTGAAACCTCAATAAAATACCATTCATAAGGAAGATTTTATTGCTGTTTGGAAACACTTTTGGGAGCAGAGAGGCTGTGTGTGATCTGCTCCCAGGGTTTGTGAGCTGAGTTAAAGAGAAAAGCACCTTTGGGATTTCTTCCCACACTCTTAGGGCCAAATTCAACTCACCCAGCGTGGTGCAGGGACAAGGAATCCACACCATCAGCCCTTTTATAAATGTCATTTTTGGCTTTGCATCTGTTTGCTCAATTAACAAAAGCAGGCAAAAAAATACAACAGGACCAACTTATTTGTTGAACTACTGAATGCTTTTATTAAAGTCCTTAAAATATTAGTATTTTATAATTATAAAGTATTTTCCTTAACAAAGGAACACCCATGCCAATGTGTTTCAGGTTTATTTCAGAGTTCACCTGAAATTTGTGTTTTTAATGTTCCTAGCAACAATAAAAAGTTGCAAGGTTTTAAGGTTAAAGGTTTCATTTCTAGTTCAACTTGTGTCATCTTTCAAAACTAGATATCAAACCTGACATATAATTAACTTGATATTTAATCTTTGAAGTTTGATTTAAAATTCTACAGCAGTTATGAAATGATGGATTTATCATCAATGAATACATCATATGTGTTCATCCAGGTATTCATCATTTTCAGCACAGAACTTGCTTCCTAGGAATTTAAGTGTTTGGGAAGCTGCACATTTGTTTTATTCATCTTTTTTTTAGCTGCACATTAGCTGAACAAATAGGTGCAAAGGATTTTATCTACAAAACCATAATTAGAGATTAATGGAAACATGAGGTGCTGTTTACCAGAAATATTTAATGTCATGTATTTGGCCCTGTCTGAAAGTAAATCTTTGGTTTGCTTGATTTGATAGGGACTTGTTGCACTCAACATTTTGTTTAATCTCTGCTGATAATCCCTCAATTTTAGCCAGTTGGTTGGGTCAATTTTTATTTTCTTCTTTTTTTTTGAGAATACTCAGCAGCATTTGGCTGCCATTGTATGTGGCTGGAGTGACTGGAGAGCACCCTGGTTAATTCTGGTGGTGTTTCTTTAATTCCCTCATGAAATATTCCATGGAGATTAATGCATTTATAACTTACTCCACGTTATTACCTGGTAAACCTCATTGTTGCTAATGAATCAGGTGGTAGATTTCTTTTCCAAGGTGTCTCTAAATTAGGGGAGGGTTGGGATAACATTTTTTTTATTCTATTGAGTTCCTATGTTCCTCTGGCTTCCCCTATCTCATATCTTCCATCAGCTGTTTCTGGAAGAAAACCTTGGGGTTGTTTCAGCTGCAGGGATGTGCTGATGTGCTGAGTGCATCAGGAAATGTGCATTAGATCATGCAAATAATTCTTATCACTGAGGAAAGACAGTGAAGCCGAGATCTCCTTGAAGCCTTGACTTCAGCACCTCTTGATTCTGACACTCTTGGGCTCCTGTTCCTAAAATTTGGGGTGAGTTCCCCACAGCCTTCATCCCTTGCCTCCTCCAGTGCTGACCTGAACACATACTTTGTTTTTAGAAATCAAAGTTTCCAAGCCTCAGGAAATGAAGTCCACCCCCCATCCCTTAAAGCCACCGTGGGACAATTTGACTTACATGCAGCAGCCCAGTTAAATCTTCAGGATCTGAGAATATTTACCTTGGCATTCCTCACCTTGTGGCAGGAGCAGTGCAAAATGAAGAGAGGTTTTGGGAGAGGTTCACAGGCAGAAATACAGCTGAGTGCTGCACAAGAAGAGTTTAAGTGATTGGTCTTTTAGCCTGGATGCAATGAGCAGCAGAGGTGGTGATATTAAACTGAGTTTCTGAAGCACAGGGAAATTATTACTTCTTTTAGGCAGTAATTTAAAGCACCATTTTTGATCTTGTTACAACATTGAAAGTTGAAATATATATTATTATATTATATATATTAGTATATATTATTGAATATATTAAAATATATGAATATATTATTGAAAATAATATTTTGATCTTGTTATAATAGTGATAAACTACTCGAGGGCTGGAAGTGCTGTGTGCAGCCAAAGCCAAGGAGCAGCCCCAGATAACACTTGCAGCCCTTAAAAACAAACCCCAAGCTTAGGAAATTCCATGTAGACCTTCAACAGTGTGGAATTCCCCTGATCCTGGTTTTTCCATGCCTAAGATGAAGAACTTTGTTCAAGGCTTGGCAGCTTCCCTTGGGCTGTAGTCACTCAGCCAGATGTGGTGATGGGGCTGTGAGATGTCAGTCCTGTTTCCTTCCTCACTTATTTATCTTCTTTTCATCACTTGCTTTTTCTTGAGGTCAGACAATTAGGCTTTCCAAACAGTGCCATCATTCCCCATGATTTGGTGACCCTGAGGAGTTTTGAGCAATTAAAAGCCAAGTCAAAACCTTTCAGAACAGTTTTTTTCCCTTATTTTCAAAACAAAGCAGCATTTTTGGGCAGAGTTTTTCCTTAGTTTCCTTCTGCTATATGCCCCAGAATGTCAATATTTTTCTTTGTGTACCAAAACTACAAAAAAACCTGCAAAAAAAAAAAGCAATAAAACCCAAACAACTCAGCTGTGCCTCTGTATTGATGATCTTTTAAATTCAGAAGTTGTGGTTAAAGATACGGCCAGCTAAAATATTTTGTGGGGGAAGACCTTTGAAACAAAGACAAAGGAAATTTTGGGGTAAATATCATCGTTTGGATGCTGCTGTGTGTCTCTTAGGACTCCAAAGTGCTTGGAGAGCTTATCAGTGATAGCAGCATCCTCAGGGAGGGCTGTGGGGAGCAGTGACAGGACAGGAGGAGAAGGGAGCAGAGGATGCTCAGGACACCAGGAACAGGCTGAGGAGCACCATGGGGACACTGGAGCAGAGCAGTGGTCACAGCTCCCAGCCTGTTCCAGCAGGAATGTGTCTTTATGGTGATATTTCATGGCTCTCAGAAGTTCATTAGCTCTTTATTTTGGATGAGAAGGACAGTGCTCTCAGGGGAATGGTTCTGAAACAAGCAGGGAGTTGGACTCGATCATCTTTGTATCTCCCAACTCGAGATGCTCTGTAATTCTACACTACACATTGCAGAGCCTAACATTTCATAGCACAAGGTACTCTGACAATTCAAAACAAAGTAACTTATTAGGACATTGCATCCAGTTTTGGTGCAGGCTTTCTCAGTCACATTGACTGTTTTATCAATTTAAGTCATGTTGAGACACACAGTGTCCTTTAAAGTTCTTTAAAGTTCTTAAATGTTCTTTAAAGTTCTTTAAAGTTCTTTAAAGTTCATCTGTCCACCAGGATCAGTAGCTGCAGCATCCTGTGGGTGGTGGTAATGCTACAGCAGTGAGGGCTTGAGCTCAGCAATGCCTCTGACATGAAATATTTGTCAGCCTGATGAGTCAAACGAGGTTTTTTCTGTAGCAGAGCACAAGGTTTGTTCCTGATTCACTGTGAAATACAACCTGTGTGTGTGGACACTTCTTGTTGCAGGTTCTGTTTTCTGTGGTGGTTTAAAGCATTTTAAATGTTTGCTTAACCTGGATTGTTCTAAAAAAAAAACTGTTGTGGGTTAGCCACGTAAATGTGAAGGAAAAGTATATATATATATATACTATTTATATATATAAAATATAATATTCAAATTCAAATTAACTTATATTCTCAGTTAACATTTTATGAACTTCTCTTGAATAACATCTGAAATTATGTCAGAAAAGATAACCAGATGCAGGTAATAGCTTAATGTGTAGCATGAAAATCCATGTGAGGAGGAGACAATTAGCAGCTCTATGTGCTGATGTATATTACAGTAAAAGATAATGAGATTGGTGTCAAAATGAAAAAAAATATTGAGATTAGTACAGGAAAAAAATGATTTCATGAAAGCATTAATAAATAAAAGGGCCTATGTAGTAATTGGTCTTAGTGAGGAAAGGTTTTGCCAGGGAGAGATGGGTAACAAAGTCACTTGCCACTTTTCAGGAGTGCCTGCTGCTCCACTGCTCTTCTGTTGTTTATTTATTTATTATTATTTGTCTTCCTCTTCTGAAATCATTTTAAAATGGGAAATCTCTGCATTTGAAATTTTTTATTGCTTATTGTGATTGTTTGACTTTATTCCCCATGGTTTTGGGCTATATTTCATCACTGGAAATTCAAGAATTTCACAGAGAAGTGGAAAGGTGTGTCTTCTTAAAAGTGATTTTTTGTTTTATTTTGTTTTATTAAAGGAAGAGTAAAGCCATAGACATTAACAGTTGGTTTCAGTGTTCAAATTAGGAAATCTCAGGGCATTTTTTCATCAGGCACATGGCCTGAACTGGACACCCAAAATCAAAGGATGTGAAATGATTTATTCTGAATATCTTGGCCTGTCTTTAGCTGAAACACCTTGGAGCAAATGTTTTTAAATCAGAAACCTGAATTTGATTCTACTTCCTTGTATCTGATACATTACACTGTAACAGCACTTGGGGTGACTTGGTGTGAAATGGAGAAAAATTCAAAATAATGGAAAAGAGTTTTCACTTCTGAGGGCAAAATGTTTTAGCAGCTGGACTCTGAAAAAAGGATAGTTATCTTAAAATTGCTATTAAAAATGCAAAAGAAATTGTGATTTCCAAAATGAGTGGGATTCTTCACTGAAATTCAACATAAGCTTTCTCATTAGATTTTTCTTCTTTTATATATGACTATAACATTTTTGTTACTGGATTTGAGGTGACTCTGAGAATAAACATCTTTTGGGATGAGGTTCTTTTGCTCTTGTTAGTTTTGTTATTGTTTCTGCTGGTTCCAGTTAATACTTTCTTCAAAGCTTTATCTCACTGAATGTGACCTGGGACCAATTTAATTAAAATTGCCAGAATCCTTTCTCTCTTTTGCAGTCCTGTTTTTGCAGAGATGTTTTGGTAGGAATGTGTATTTATGGTAATATTTAATGTGTCTCTCAGAAGTTCATTAGCTCTTTATTTTGGCTGAGGAGCCCACATGCACATTGCAAATTGCTGTTTGCTGCACATTCAAACAGCAGTGCTTTCTAAAAACATTCATAAACCCCTCAGCTCTTGCCATCTTTGTACATAAGTCATTCTCTTTTTACTGTCTTTAATCTTGGGCAGGTTTTTCCAGTTTTAATAGAAATACTCTCAGAGAATAAGGTTGTTTTTTTTAAACTTAACTGTCCCTTTGATAGGGACCTGTGTTTTAAATCAATCTATATCTATATATGTGCAATTGCACTCAAAAGAGTTAAAAGAACATCAAGCTTACAAAATTAAGCTCTCAAACTGAGGGAGTTACAGAGCTTTGTTTCTTCCTTTCTGTTTCTTTCTTCCTAACAAGCTTCCTTATGCACATATATTATGAAAAAATTTCCTCCTCATAAAATGTCCCAGTTGCAGCATGCTGACTTCAGTCACATCCTTCTGTATGTTATTTTATTTTATTTTATTTTATTTTATTTTATTTTATTTTATTTTATTTTGTTTTGTTTTATTTTATTTTATTTTGTTTTGTTTTGTTTTATTTTGTTTTGTTTTGTTTTGTTT
Organism: Parus major; assembly: GCF_001522545.3. Classification (NCBI taxonomy): domain Eukaryota; kingdom Metazoa; phylum Chordata; class Aves; order Passeriformes; family Paridae; genus Parus; species Parus major. Next base: position 69,134,880 of record NC_031773.1, on the reverse strand, counting down.
TATTTTGTTTTGTTTTGTTTTATTTTATTTTATTTTATTATTTTATTTTATTTTATTTCATTTAGTTTTGTTTTGTTTTATTTTATTTTATTTCATTTCGTTTCATTTAATTTTATTTTATTTTATTTTATTTTATTTTATTTTATTTCATTTTGTTTCATTTCATTTTATTTTGTTTTGTTTTATTTTATTTATTTTATTTTATTTTATTTTATTTTATTTCATTTTTTTCTTTTTATTTTATTTTATTTTATTTTGTTTCATTTTATTTTATTTCATTTTATTTTATTTTGTTTTGTTTTGTTTTATTTATTTCATTTCGTTTCATTTAGTTTCATTTTATTTAATTTTTTTATTTTATTTTATTTCATTTCATTTTATTTCATTTTATTATATTTCATTTTATTTTATTTCATTTTATTTTATTTTATTTCATTTTATTTTTTATTTTATTTCATTTTATTTTATTTTATTTTATTTTATTTTATTTTATTTTAATTTTTTATTTTAAATTTTTTTTAATTTCATTTTATTTTATTTCATTTTATTTCATTTTATTTTATTGTGCCAGTTCAGTATGTGGTCCAGTTGTGCACATTGTTCAGTGGTGGTGTGAAGAAGAAATTGTTTATAACAATCAGCAGTGTTTAAAACAACAACAGAACTGTCTCACTGAGCAGTTAATGGGGTGATACCTAATAAACCATTATTATCAGGAGGTCTCTTGATATTAAAATTAGGAGTAAGAAGTTTTTAGAGCTTCACAGAACTTTCATTGTCCAAACATCCAAGGGCTGTGGATTTGTGTGTGCTGAACCTTTTGCAGGATTTTTGCATGAGGGATTGCAAAAGTGAGAATTTCCATTGCTACACAGGCATTGAGGTGAGATGAAATGTGTTTTTCATGTCTCAAATTACTCCAAGCCTTTTTAGGTTTATGGATTTGGAGTTTCACGTGACCATCTCAGATTTATACAATTAAACAATTTGGGAAATTTTAGTTAATGCCATTGATACCTGCATTGCTTGAAAAGTTCATGGCCCAACTTTTGTTCCTTTTTGACATCAGAGATGCAGAGGGATAGTTGTATCTTGGACCTGATTCAAAGCCAGGTTAAATGGAGCAGCCTGGTCTAGTAGAAGGTTTTGTGAAGATTGATCTCAGTATCACAAACACTAGGTAACTTCCAGATTTAACTTTAATGAAGCTTATCTTTGTCTCAAAACATCTACCTAATATATTAGAATGTCATTCATTTTGGTTCAGACATGAGAAGGAAAATGTCAGTACTACATATCTTTATAATTACTCCTTTCTTTGAAATATTTGTTTGAAAATATTTTGGACCATGTAGGAGATTATCGATTTCAGACATATTTGGATGAGGGTTGGGGCTTTATTAATATTGTTATTAATATATTTATTATATTTATTATATTGTCTTATCTAACTAGGTGGTTATAGTAATAAAGATCATTTTCCCAATATGTGAACCTGGCTTTGCAAATTTATAAAAAAAAAAAAATCTTAATTTTCTAATTTTAATTTAAAAGTCGAGTAAAAATTCTCCTATGGAATTGAAAGTGTTGGACTGGCATATTTTCATTTTCTGCATCGATTTAGCTGTGCTTTCTGTGTGTATTTGATTGGACAAATAGAACCATGGATTGTACAAGCTGAGTTGGTGCCAGCATAATATTTCCAATAAGTTGTTTAATCACTGAGCAAGTCTGCTTTCAAACTGGGCAAGGTGCCCACTGCCAGCACTGGGTTAGAATAACTCAACAATTACACTGCTTGTGTTTAAAAAGCATCCTGACTGCAATCAGCTGGAACTCCTGGACAGGGGAGTTAAATATGCCAATAATCCTTTAACATCCTCAGAAAAGCACTTTCCTTTTTTATCGGTCTCTAGAGGCCATCAGCGCTTTTTCACCCTCATGGTTTGTTTTAGCACCAAGGAAAACTTGCTGAAAAAAGGAAATTTTTCCCAGCCTCAGTTGGCTTACACTGGGAAAAAGCAGAGCTCAGAGCTGAAGCCAAGTGTTTTTGGAGGAACTCAAAGCACTAACTGGTCATATGGCACATAATTGGAACATAAATATATCACAAAGGGATGTGCTCTTGATCATACTTCTGTTGTGAGATCTGAAGAAATTATTAAGGAAGGGTTGTTTGTCATCTGTTCTAAAAGTATTTCTGAAATACAGAAGGAACATTCTTCCCTGTCTGTGTGGATAACATACCAGATCTGAAGCTGGTGTATCATTCTGTTTCCTAAACACTAAATTAAAGAGCTGTCTCCACTACTTGCATGATGTTTTGGGGAAATCTTGCAACCCAAGAATCTGTCTCTTATTCCAAAATCCAAACTCCAGATATAATTATGGAGAAAAGGGCTGAGGAAGCAAAGCTAGCCTGTTTTGTTTTGATTGGACCAAAAGTTTAGACTGAAGTTCTCTGTGGTCAGGAGGCTGAGATTAAAGGGTCTGTAATTAGATTCAATATTCCATGTGTCTTAATGCCCTGAAAGGCCAAACCCTGGCTGCAGGCAATGGTTACTGCCAGGATCATCAAAAATAGTCCATAGATGCAAGTGAAAAGGAAATTATACACACTTCCCCAGACAGTTTGTTCTTACTCGTTGTGTCTTGTTTGTGTAAAAAAGAAGGGATGGGAAATCCCTCAAAATATCAGGAAAATGGACAAGAACTTGAGTTTGGAAAGAAATTGTTTTACTTCTGGAAACAGATTGCATAATTCTTGTAATCCTCTATATTCAAGTCACATTTCAGTATTTTTTATTTAGTAAATTCAGTAGTTTTTCCTTTCACTCCTGTTTCCCTCACATTAGGTACAGTGGTACCCAAAACAAAATAGGTTATTAGATGTCTGTGGTTTTATGTGTACATGTGTGTGTGTGTGTGTGTGTGCAGAGAAGAGTTTTCTTCCCCAAAGTCACAAGAGGACAGGTGCATCTTTTGATTAATAGTAATGAATAATAATATTAATGAATAATATGTAGTGAATAATAATAATATCTATACCAAAATAATAAATAATGAATAATGAATAATAAATAATGAATAATAAATAATAATAAATGATAATGAATAATTAAAAATAAAAGATAGATGACTAATAAATAAATAAATAAAAATAATAAATAATAAATGATAAATGATAAATAATAAATAATAAATAAAAAATAATAAATGATAAATAATGCTTTTGTAACAGTTGAGGGTGATGCTGGAGGATGAGTTTGGTGCTGCCTGTCCCCTGGCCTGGCTGATGGAAGCAGCTCTGGACCACGCTCTGAGTGCTCCTCTCTTTTGCAGGCAAGTTAAAGATCAGAATAAGAAAGTAGCAAATCTGAAGCACAAAGAACAAGTGGAGAAAAAGAAGAGTGCACAGATGCTGGAGGAGGCCAGGAGACGAGAGGATAACCTTAATGACAGCTCCCAACAGCTTCAGGTAAGGTGGGAACTGAATTAACACAATTGGGATGGGGGCAGGCTGAGCTGGCTCTTCTCATTTCTGTTTCCTCACAACATTTTACTGATTGTTTAAAAGGACACATCTATCCCACAGCATTTCACACAAAGCAGCCTGTCTCATTCCCTTCCCATCCTGCTCAGTTTTCATAGGAGGAAAATATACTTTTAACTGTCAGCTTGGTTCTGAAGTGCATCATTGAAATAATGACATCAATTCTGTGTTGAGATTGGTGTGGCATTTCTTTCTTCTCTGCTCTCCTAACAGCCTTTTTCTTTAGCTGTTTTGTGTATTTTCCCAGCTCTTCCTACCTTATACTGGTGTCTTTTCTTCAGTAAATGAAAGATAAAGGAGGTAAGTTTTCTTAGAGAAAGCTGGAATTGTTGTGGGCTAACTGGAGGTGTTTTCTAAGTGTAATCCTTATTTACCTCATGAATTCTTGGTGTTCTTACTGGTCAGTTGGCTTTATTTCTGAGGTGATCATGCTGCTCACAGAGTTATCTGGTTACTCAGATCTGCCCAGGCATAAGCAAGTCAGTGGTATAAAAGTGAAATATTCCCCAGTGTGTGCTGTGTGTTGGGATTAGCTGCAGGAGGTTGATCAAATGGTAAGTTTTCAATTGCTGTCATAAAAATATTGAATTAGTGGCTTGGAGTAGAGCAAAGATACCATGATGGTAAGTGTGGAGATAATAAACATTTTGACTGTGTTTTCTTTAATTGACAAAAATAACTTTCTTTTTGGTGAGTGAAAATAAGCATGGAAGCTGCACCCTACCCTGTAGTCTTGCATTTTGTAAATCTTTAAAGAGCAAGCCTTTCTTTGGTGTTTTCCTCTGTTATCCTAGGTTAAATCCTGTTTCTTTTTATCAGCCACCAATCTTAATACATCTAGAGTGAAGACACAGAACACATCCTGAGGGTTCTCTAGTAAAGATAAATTCTCTCCTTATTTCAAACAGAAACTCCTTGACTTTGTTCTGTGGGGTGCTGGGGGGATGTTTCCAGCTAAAACTTTGGGAGAACCACAGAAACATTTCTCCATGGGGATTGCTCCCAGAGTTTGTGGTTTTATCCATCAGCTCCAGTCCTGTATGTGCAGGGCACTGAAAGAGTTAAGTTCCAAGGGTATGAAAATGATTTCATAAGTGCAGACCCTTACAAAAGGCAGGAATGTGGGATTTCTACATCTGCTGATGGCTTTTGTGGCTGTAGTGCTGTGGCAGCTCACAAGGCTCTCCTTGTGTGGCAGCTACATTTAAATAACACAATCCTCCTGGTATTACTGAAATGTCTTTAAAAATTCCTAAACTACTACAATATTTGGTTAGATTTCTCTGAGTAAATCTATATTTCAAGTCTGAAAAGTCAGCTGGTGCTTGACATTTGCCTTGCAATTACATATTTATTTATTGAGTGACACCATTCCATCAGACCATCATCTTTGTTTTTATGTAACACTTCCAGATTTTAAAAGGGATGGCTTCCTTTTCTGGCTCTCCCCTACAAATAATCATTTTCCTTTTCATTTTTTCTACCTTCTTCACATATGTAACACACTGAAAAAAGCCTGAAATGTGTTTTGTCTCAGCTTCTATTTGCATACTGAAACCACTTTTTCTTTCTTTTTTTTGTCTTTTTTTTCTCTAAGAAACAGTAAATTATGTAAAATGTTTGTACTACACAGTAATGAGCAGGGAGTGATAGTTACTGAGAACTTTAAGTCCTGTTAAAACTCTTTTAGACCAGTTTCTGCTACATCAAGGAGATGGTCCAGCTTTGGTGGTAGCAGTGCTCAGAAAATAAATAGTGGAAAGAAATGATGCTGCTTTATATGAGGGTTCTTTAAGGATGTACAGCCACCCTTGCAATTATCCAATTCTTTACTTATAAAGTGTTTTAAGCAGTAGAGAGATCATAGATATAAAAATAGGAATAGCATGGATAACTTTACCTTTTTCCATTCAGGTTTTCCAGCTAGAGATCTCTGTAGAGCAGTGCAGTTTTTTGCATTTTGTTTATGTTGTGTTTTATTCTGCACTGGTGGCTGTGCTTTCTGTATAATTATATGCAAGTTTTTCTGACATTAAAAGTGGACTAAATAATGTATTTATTTAAATAATTTACATAATTTACATTATTTACATTAAATTATTATTATTATTTACATTAAATACATTTAAATAATGTATTTAATGTATTAAATAATTTAAGGTTGAAGTGTGATGTGATAGTCAACACTGAAGTGTACAAGTTATCATGGTATTAATGTTACTTGATTTTCCCTAGTGCTTTTCCTGCTTTTGTGAACATAATTGTCCTGTTTGTGTGGGCTGGATTTTAGGGAGCCTTTCCCCATATTCAGCACAAGGCTGAAGGGAATGCTTTCATTCACAGATGAAAAAGGTCTGTATGCTCTAATGAAAATATCAGGCCAAGGTAAAATATGGAGTGTTTAATGACAAGTGACAGCTTCAATAAAAGCTCCTTCCTTTAGAAGAGCCCTCTGTTTATAGCCTCCCTCTCCAAAGGACTGCAACATTCTGCTTTCCTGGAAGTAAAATTTACCCAGGACCACATTTCAGTTTGTTAGTAGTGGAGACCTGTCTTCTCTCTAGACCCTTAAAGGGCATTGCCCTGTAATCAATTAAAAAAAAATTCAACCTGAGAGGACTGTGGATATTTAACATCTTTATTTTTATGCAACCATTGTTGGCTTTGGGGTCAGGACACACAAGCACCAATTCCAGATAATTTTGGTTTTGGTGGTTTGGGCTGGAATTAATAATAAGACATTATGAAATGCTTAAAAATATATGATCTGCATGTTGTTTGGTTGACTGTCTGCAGTGCAGTCAAATAAAGAAATAAACTCCTGAGCACACAGTGCCCTCCTCTCCTCTCCTCTCTGTCCCTCACAGCCCTGTGCTTTCCTTCTTCCTGAGCCCACTAACAAAATGTTTGTTTATTCCCAGGGCTCTGATGATGCAAATCTGGTATTTTGGGGAGAGGGAGAAGGATGAAAACCATAACATCTCAATTCTAGTGAGATGGATAAATGGCTTTCCAAATTTATCTTTTCCTCCTGGGTTCCCTGGAGCCACAACTCTCCAGAGACCTGAGAGGTTGATGAGTGTCTGGTCTACAAGCAGGATAAAAAACCAAACAAATTGTTGGGTTGGAGCAGAACATTTTTGCTTGAAGTGACTAAAGCTTGGCTATTATGAAATAATTAATTATGAAAAATAATTGCTGTTTAGTCCTAAAAGGGTAACACTGAAATTTCATTATATTTGAATGGGTATTTCAAGCTGGCTTCTGAAAGGAAGGATGCATATTTTCTTGTTCTATCACTCTAGCATGTTCTGGAGTTTTTTTCCAGAGTTTTCAGAATATCTGTGCTGTGGGTTTGTGTTCTACTCAATCTGTGTTGCAGCAGGTACCCATCAGTCTCTAATTGCTGTCCAGATGATGTGTAAGATAGGTTTGAGTACTTCAGTGAGCAACTGTAGAAAGAAAGTAAACTTACTCCTTTTTTTGGGTTTTATTATTTAAATTAAGTTTAAATTATTTAATGTGTATTCCTAATCCATGAATTGTACATGCAAGTGTATGCTGTGATATTTTTATTTTCTTTTATCATATTGGAAAAACCTATCCTTCCAGGGGAGACAGCTCTACTTTTAATCTAAACAAATATGCAACTTTATGTTCAGTAAGGTTTTTTACTGTGATCCAGACAAAGCTCAATGAAATGGAGAGATGAACAAATACCTTCCCTTCAAATGAACCTTCTAAATTGATTAAATATCAGCCACAGTGGCCCAGGGCTGCCAAGTGTTTTAGAGGCATTTGGACAATGCCCTCAGCAGCATCTTTAACTTTTGCCAGCCCTGAGCTGACCAGGGTGGGCTGGGTGGCTGCTGCAGCTCCCTTGTTGTAATTAAGTGTTTGTTACAAACACCACAGCAAGTGCACTGCCAACACCCCAAAACCTGACACCACAAGTGGGGCCCAGCACATCTGAGCTCAAATCCATGAAGAGTTTCCTCCTGACATGCTGTGATTGGATTTCCATCCCAGCAAGACATAAAAATGAGATGCTGTCCTGCAAAAAAGATTTTCTCTATTGAAATGAAGAAGTGCAATGTGGATTTCAAGGGGTGGATGAAGTTTTTTTATCTCTTAACAGTAATACTATGCCACAATGAAAATTATGTTGTGTTCTCTTTTGGCTATTAGTAAAGAAAGATTATGCTTTCCTAATTAATATCTGAACTTGCTTTTGGACAGTGAGGACAAAATTGCTGAAGAAATGGTTCAAGTAAACCTTTCCAAGCTTAAAATTCAAGATCCTGAAAACTTTCTAGGCATCATCAGATTTGGAGCAAATTGGTTATGTTAATTAAATACATTAGGTGTTTTCCTGGGCTAAGTGACTTTCAGGTGGGGAGTTCCTCTCTCATTTCTCTTCCATATCGACCACTGCCATACCAGATTCCATCCTTGCCTGCCAGATGTACAGTGTACAGCTCCAGCTGTGACAGAACAGTCAGCCTGGCAGAAATGTGTTCTTTAAAGCCACCTGGCATCTGCAGGGTTTGCACAGAGAACAGCCTGACATATCAAACATCAATCTGCTCGCTGAGCTCACATGCACCTTGGGGGATTACTCACATCCAAATGTTCCTTTTCTCTCTCTTCCTCTCCCAGTCTCTTTTAGACATTAATGACATCATGGGGAGGTTTTGGCCTCCCTGTCCCTGGATAATTCTTTGTGCTGCCCAGCCTTGGAGGTGTCAGTGTTCCTTGGGCCATCAGCACTTACGCAAGTGCCTGCAATTCCACTGAAGGAATTCAGGTCTGGGTCATCCTCATCCTCCAGCACACAGCTCATGGCATCAATTGCTGAAAGGATTCCAATTCATTTTGCAATTCATTTTTAAAGGAAAATTTTTTAGTAGTTTTTGAAAGGATGAGTTTTTCTTGTCAGTTACCAAATAGGATGAAACTTAATATTGTTCCATGTTCTCAGTAATTTAGCTAAATGTGGTTCTGAGGTAATGTGGGTCGGTGTTTCAGTGGCTGCTTCTCAGGGTTATGTGGGACTTTTGTTAGTGAAAATGCAGCAAGTATGAACAAATACAGGCTCAGTCACACGTCATAAAAATCTAATTGAAATAGCTGTATGCAAATTTTTCCTCCTCTTTTATTTGGGCGGTGGTACCAATAGTTTTGGGATTAATTTATCCTCCAGCTCTTTCTCTCAGAGATTCTGTGACAGCTGGCTTTTCATTACAAAACAGGATATACATATGCAGTAGAAACATCAATATGCATCATGATTCATTAGTGATGTCATATTCCAGTAGGAATTTTCATTTCCATCAGCTTTTACAATACATTACAGAAAATACAGCGTTCACAAACTTTTCATTCCCTGTGTAGTCGGAGGGTTGTGATTTTCAGCACAGTGTGCTGCAGTTAATGGAGATACAGGCATAAATACAACCCTGGCAGATGCTTTGAGGAAAGCTAGCTCTTGTTCTGATCATGTCATAGCCCTCTGTCAAGAGAGCTTTTTCTTATCTTTCCTGGATGTCTGGGAGAAGTTCCAAAAATTATGACCTTTTAGCTACACATTTATTACTTACAGCAAGGGGAGTTTCTTGAGGGGAGGTGAGGAGGAATTAATTTGAATTGTAGCCCTTTTTTGGGAATTAAAAATCGTAATTAAGCACTCCTGGATGCATCTACTTTTACAGCATAGACAATGCATGAAAATGATGAGTAGAGGGCCTCACTTCAATGTATATGTGTGAAATATAGGAATTATAGACAAGACTCAGTTACTCTTCATTTGTAATGCTCTCTAACTGAAGAAAGGCTTAGACACTTTCACAGTTAGTGCCTTAATCATTTTTATCATTCAGCAAGACAGAAACAGGACTGAAAAGTTCATTGGCAGTGGGGGAATACTGCACAGTGCTAGCAATCAGCACATAATATGAAATAACACTGTTGTGCCATTATATTTTCACATAAAAGTTGCACTCTTGGATTTCCATCCCAGCAAGACAGTAGTGCACATAAAAATGAGCTTCTGTCTTGCAAAAAAAGATTTTCTCTATTGAAATGAAGAAGTGCAATGTGGATTTCAAGGAAGGGCATGAAGATTTACAAACAGATTGCCAGAATGTAAGCTGAACAAGGAAAGAAAAGCCAACAAAGACCAACAAGAAGCCCCACAGCATCTGCTCAGATGTTCTGTTCCTACAGAGATCAGTCATTTTATCTCTTGTGCTCTCACATGTGGGCCTGGCAGGCTCAGCAAGACAATAATTATTTACTTAAATAATAATTACTTAAAGGAAGCTTTCATACACTTTAAAGCTTAGGTGTATTTACCTGGGTAAATGTACCTGGGTCTGTTTCTAATACCAGTTTCCAGCTTTTCCTGGTAGAAATCCTGTACCTGTTTCTCCAAACAACTGCACACAAAGTATATGGTAGGAGGGGAAAATATTAAAAAAGTTTATTTTTACCTCTCTCATTTCTTAGTTTTCTTGGATTTGTTAGGCTTTGGTGCATTAACATTCTTAGTGTGAGCTGTGATCCACAAACAGTCGTGTCTCCAGTTTTATTGAAGCCATTTTTCTGATGAATATTTGCAAGGTCTAACTTGATTTTTGCTCATGTGTGCAATATTGCATGCTGAAGCACCAATAAAAAATAGACACTTTTGAACATGGGAAACAATTTGTCTCAGAAATGAATTGTAGAAAGAAGGTGCAGCTTTTTTTCTCTGTCTAAAACAGAGTATCAGAATAAATATATATATATATAAATAAATACATATATAAACACATATATAAATATATATAAATACATATATAAACATATATAAACACATATATAAATACATATATAAATACATATGTAAATATATATATAAACACACATATAAACACATATATAAACACA
>NC_031773.1:69114720-69124342 GCF_001522545.3 Parus major | reverse complement strand
ATAAACACATCTATAAATACATATATAAACACATATATAAACACATAAACACATCTATAAATACATATATAAATACATATGTAAATATATATATAAACACATATAAACACATATATAAATACATATATAAACACATATATAAACACATATATAAATACATGTATAAACACATATAAACACATATATAAACACATATATAAACACATATATAAATACATATATAAATACATATATAAATACATATATAAACACATATAGAAACACATAAACACATCTATAAATACATATATAAATACATATGTAAATATATATATAAACACACATATAAACACATATATAAATACATCTATAAACACATATATAAATACATCTATAAATACATATATAAATACATGTATAAACACATATAAATACATATATAAACACATATATAAATACATATATAAACACATATATAAACATATATAAACACATATACAAATACAAATACAAATACATATACAAATACATATATAAATACATATATAAGTACATATATAAACACATATATAAATACATATCTAAACACATATATAAATGCATATATAAATACATATATAAATACAGAATAAATACATAGAGCTTGTTCTTAATTTGATATGGCAGTCCTTCCAGAGACAGAATCTGTCATTGTACATAATTGATGTTTGGGACATGAAATGAGTTGTTTAGGAATTACCTTTCCTTGTGTCTGACCAGGAGGGAGCTCTCCATTCAGAACATTTGTCACCATAAGATTTACAGAAAGGAAACTTGGAGGGCCCTGGCAAGGTTGAAATGGAGAAGCATTTTCCTGGACAGACACTTGGCCATCTGCTCTATCAGTTTTCACTTTATGGTTTGGTTCAGTTTACCATACATTCATTATGTCAGCTCAGATTAGTTCATTGCTTTCACATCTTTAAAAAAGATGAACCTTTTGACTTTGTCTTCTTATGTAAAGTAAAAAATGCTCTACAGTTTTGAACAGGCAGCTGGAAAGACTTTGTGGAAGTCACTATTTACAACCAGCATTAGGCAGTCTCTGTTATCCCAGTATTTCCCCTAACTGCAAATTGAGGTTTGTAGCCAGAGAAAGCCATTATACACCCTGAGAGTTTTTAACAGAGGAAAGAAGACTCCCTGCATCCTCCCATTTTCCTGTGATCCAGCAGGAGCATTATTCCCCAGGCACACTTCCAGGCAGTGTTTTCTGCAGGAACACGATGTGAGTGGAAGATGAAAGCTGCACTTTGGCCAGGGGAAGGTTTGGTACCCTTCCTGAAAGCCCAGAGCACAGGGAGGGCTGCACAGCTCAGTGTGTGCCAGCAGCCTCAACCTCTGCCTGCTTTCTGCACAGGCTTTTTCTTTTCCCCAAGATTATATCTGAGTTCAGACTGCTTTCCTAAAAGCTGTCACAGAGATTAATGGATCTGTTGACAGCATGGTGTGGTTCCTGTGAGGAGATCTCTCCTGAGAGCAGAAAACATTGAGGGCCAGATTTAAACAAAACAATAGGAGCACATTGAAGGGGAAGAACAGCTCTCTTTTCATTCTGGTGTCTTATTTCATGAGCCTGAGAAATGGTAATAAATTTGCATTTTTTCCTTCTTCTTGATTTTTTTTTTCTGTCTCTCTCATAAGGTTTGTTGTTTTTTCCTACTTGCTGTGCTGAAAGTGGTTTCTAACTCATCTCTCCCCAAGAATAAAAATGCCCAATTGCCATGGCTCATTTCATAGTCTCATTGTTTAATAAAACTGCTATTCTTTTTATTCTTCCTTTGCACAATAGAAAAAGAAAGGAAGATGGGGTGATGATGAGGACCTCAGATAGAATTAAAAGCTTATTTTTAAAAAATAATACTCATGGATTTTTTTTTTTTCTAGTTCTATACTGTGGGAACAAATACTCAAGCATTTCCTTAAAAATATTTCCTCAAATTCATTTCAAATAGTACTAAACCTAATTAATTTCATTCTAAAACTGTATTATTCTTTAATCTTGCTTATTAAACTGCCCAAATCGGTGACACCCAAAAACGATTTTTTTTTCTATATAGAAATCAGCCTATTCTGTCTTTAATTAGCACTTTTCCTATTAATTTTTTTCTCTTTGTCTAAAATTTACACATTCTTAGGAGGTATCAGAACAACTGCTCTTACTGAGATGTGCAGATATGAACTGGAATTGAAACTTAGGCTGAAAATTGTGTTCAGAGCTGATAGAAAGTTGTAAAAGTCACAGCAGTCCTTTCATCTCCTTAATGTGAATGTTTGAGATGCACTCAGATCTCAGTGCAGGCATGGGGAAAACTTCACTATTTTGGAATCACTTGGTCTGAGGATTAAAGGAGGAGGATATTAACATGCTGGAAGTTAAAATTCATCAACAAATTCACTTAAAACATTTTGCTTTTGTTGCTTCTGTTTGAATTCTTCCTAAAGTTTGATATTATTGGGGTCAGATGGTTTTCCAAAGCATGAAAAGCAAAAGGAAAAAGGAATAAAAGCTGGAGGAACACAGTGTCCCAACAACAGGTATCCATGTCCTTCTAGCACAGCTAAAAAATGAGAGATGTAATATTTTCTGCAAATGAGACCAAATTTTTGTGCAATTCCAAATAATATGTATTTATTTAGGACATTTAAATGAAAGATAACCCATATAGCTCCACAAGTACCTGATAACTGGAACCCCTGGATAAAAGAGCAGGTGAAATTCAGCATTTATTTATTTATGTATGTCAGGAGAAGCATATATTTAATAAAATAAATATGTATATGTATTTATATAAATATATATATGTGCACAATAATGGGTTCTATAGGAGAGCAGTCTGTGCAGGCTGAGAATAATAGAGAATCATTTTGGAATATTTGGGGCTAAAGGAAAACAATAACTGTTTTTCCCCTTCCTTTGAATTAGTTCAGGCTTTTATAGAAACAATTGGAATTTTCATACAAAGAAGTGAGAATCTCTCAGAATGTGAAATATTTCCATTTTCTCATTCTTTGGGGTTTTAAGGCAGTTAATTTTAATGGTGATCTTTATGAATGTTGCCTGTTTAAAGCCACTGTCAGTGTAACTCTGCAAATAAACCAATGAGAAACTTTTATTTTCAAACCCCTTATTTCAGTATTTTTAAGCTCAATATTTTCTGATTACATTGCTATTTAATTGTCAGATTTTTACATTTTCTCTGCTTTATTCCATTCTCATCATCTTCAAATGTGTCCTTTTTCTCTGATTACAGTGGTACAGCTGATTGGGCATTTCCTAGTAAAGATACTGAGAACAGCTTTTAATATTTCCCTAAATCAATGTCTATTTCTGGTTCTTGGCTGAATCCATGTTGTACCAGGCAGATTTTTTCCTTGAAATTACCTTCCCTTGATGCCTCTGACTTTCAGGGGGATTTCATTAGGGATGAAAACACAGTGATAATTTATTTCTGATGGGAAATTGTACTGATTTGAAGGTGGGGAGAAAGGAGAATGTCTGCATGGAGTGAAGTGAAGGAAGGGATTATTTTTAGCTTAAAATGTTTGGTGGTTAGCAGTAGGATCTTGATTCATGGCTATTTTAAAGGAAGCACTTCATGGCACAAATAAAAAAGCTGCTCTACTAAAATGAACATCAAGAAAGAGGCATCAAAGGCTAAAATCAAAAACCAGAGATGACTGCAGGAATTCCCTTTAAAATCCAGGGAGTGGGAGAGATTGAATGGGATCAACTGCTCAGGAAGCATTTCCTCAGTGCTGTTTTTATCAGCAGCAATTTGTGTCCTATATTCATCTATGAAAAAGAGAGAAAACAAGGGAAGTGTTCTTTTATATCTGTCCATGGGTGGTGCTCTGATGGCTTTGTCTGCTGAAGGATTGAAAATGAGCAAAGAAAGGTAGGTTTTGTGATATATTGGTACAATGATGATGACAGGACTGACATTTGCAAAGAGAGATCAGGCAAATAAAGCTCCATCAAGGGAATAACAAATGGGTTTGAGCTCTGTGTTAATATTAGAACTGCTGCTGGTTTTTTCTGTAATCCTGTATCAATGTAGGAGCCTTGAGTCATTGCATTGATTTATGAGAGAAGAACAAATCTTGTTACAGTAGCATTTCTCCAATTAGCCTCTCCAAAAAGCACCACACGTCCCCAAAACCAGCAAGACAAACCAAATAAACACAAAAACCCCACAAAGCTCCATAACAATTAGAGATATCCATGGCTTTTGCTCACTTCAGGTCATTTTCACAGCTGTATTGTCAGCTTTGGGTCCCCTTTCAATGCTCTGTGCTGTGGTTTGATAGAAATGTTGTAAAACATCTGGCTGGTGAGATGTAAAATATCCTGGCAGGAAAAAGTGGGAATGGCTGGAGTTATTGACACATTTTTTATACAATTTATTGTCAGGCAATAATAGCATGATTTTTATTAAGGCTTTTATGTGTATCTAAGAAAAAGACAATATGAAAGATTAAGCCCTTCTTTTAATTAAGTTTTCACTAGGATTTTTTTTCCCCTCCCATTTCATTCCCCTTTCATTTAATTAGATCCATTAATAATAATTTGTATCTATCTGGTTATTGTTATTGCAATCTATCTCTAGAGTTGATACATTTCTTTTCCAACTTCCATGGGTTTGGGTGGGTTTTTTCCCACGTAAATATATTTTTGTCTGCATAATTCCCATGTACAGAAGAGCACATATTTTTGTTGGCAGCATCATTCATATTCCTGCATCACTCTTGAGTATTTTCAAGGAACAGTATATCTGAAACTATACTCCAGGGGCTGTGCAGTTGAAACATCACTCCATTTTCTACCTTTCTATTTAAAAATGAAATGGCCATTTCTCATAAAGTATTGGCTTCTGTACAGTTGTTGTTTTTTTTTCACATGCTAATTTTAATGGGCTGGTATCAAACCTATCATCTCTAGAAATAATATTTATCCATTTTTTCTTTTTACTGTAAATATATTTTTGTCCTTTCTGCAGCTGATGATCCACAAGTGCACACAAACTGTGGATATTCTCTTTTTCCACTGTGGTATTCTCAGAAAAATGTACTCATCACCTTCTGCAGTTCCTCATGTTTTCAGTGCAGCATCTGAAGTGCCCAGCTTTGCACTTCCCTCTCAACTCCTACTGGAATTAAATTCTTCTACTGCAGTCTTTCTCCTTTTGTCTCCTGGAGTTATTTCCCTGTATTTATGTAACTTGTCAGGCCTGAATTGCAATCCATGTGTCTTATTTGGCAGATGCAGCTCTCCAGATGCTGCCATGTGTTGTTGTAATGACAGAACTGTCCTGTATCTCAGGTCTGATCTCCAAAGAGGGGGAAATGTTGATCAAGGAGCTCCTGCTGGGCAGTTTGTGCCTTGTGGCTCTCAGGCTGCTCCTTTCATTCAGCAGCTCCTGATTATTGCATCTGCTGTTGCTGTGCTTACAAAAAACTCTTCATCTCACTCTGTGAGAAACGGGGACTTCGTATAAACCCAATACTTGGAAATACCCAGCTTCTGCCAAACAGCCAGGGATTTATTCCCCATCACAGATAACCCCCAATACACTGCTTTTTTTAATTTTACCCATTGAGATCACCTCCCCAGCCAGTGTTAGCATCTGTGGCTGGTGTAACCCCACTGCTCTCCATGCCCAGCAATATTTATAGCAGCAGCTTTGTGTGGTGGTTTGCCCCTCTGTGACTTTATTTGCAGAGTCTTTAGTGTTGGATCTGTGTTTATTTGGGGTTTGTGCTACATCTTGGTACCAAGCTGTACACTGCCCTAAAGGTATTTCCTTCTTCAGGAGTTTATAAACTCTTCTTTCATTCCACTTTTCAAGGAAATATGTTTTTGGAGGTTTGGGGTTTTTTTATATTGCCACTTTGTTCAGGAAATGGCAATGAATGAAACGATTTTCTGTGGACATCTGTTGCTCTGGATGAGTTGCAGAAGGACCCCAAACTCTCTTTTTGAGGTAGATTGTGTCACAATTACCATTTGGCTTTTGTACCATGGGGTTCTTCAGCATTTATCTGATGGATAGTCTTGAAAACCCCAGCAGTCCCAGTATTGTCTCCTCAGTGTGAGAGGTATTTCCCCATTTATCAGTGACAATTTTGTGTGCTTTTCTCCTTCAGGAATAGTTGATCAGCACAAGGAACTGAATGAGGGAGATCCACCATGCTCTGCTGAGCTTTAAGCCCTAGGATTGTTTGCTCCTGAACTCAAATGTAATCCTTCCTTGTGGTAGCACCACGTTGTATATTCCCTTTGAGCTCCAGGACCTCAGGAAAACAGGTCTTGACAGGTATTTTTCAGAGAAAAGCAGACTTTATTTAACTAATTGATTTATTTTCACCAATTGTCCTCTTCTAAAGAGTTGGTATTTGGTGTAGTATCTTTCCTTCTGGGTTCAGTAATTAAACCAACACTGCAGGAACCCACCTTCAATAATTTTGTAAGTCTTTTGGCATCTTTTGGTAGATTCCTGAGATTACAAACCAGAAGTCCTCAGTAGTGGGCTAACTATGAGTAGAATCAATTTTTCTTCTTCTTATTTGGTCCTGGTTATGGCCAAAAAGAGGAAGCAAGGGAACTTTATGGAAGATTTTGAAAAGTCTTTGAAGATTTCCATTTTTCATATTAATTTGCATGTACTTTAGAGTTACAGTTTATCAGGCCCTCATATTTTTAACTGGGAAAAAATATGAACATTTCTGGATGGACTGCCTCCAAATGTTAAATTCCATGGCTGGAATTTATTAATGGGATTTTGAATGTTGAATTCCAGGTTCTTACCCAGTGGAAGGTCAGTTCACAAAGGAGGGGTTTTCTTTCTGGGGAGAGTTTTATTCTACCTAGAATGGACTGAGGTCAATAAGTTCTTTATCTAGGTCCTGGCTTCTTGAGGAAATTCATGATAAGCAAAAGCAGTAGTTCAGAGGAATAAGGGCTGGTAATGATGTAATGATTTCACTGTTTAAGATGGAATTGATTCCTAGTGCAGTTCCAGTATTGCATTCTTCCCATCTGATCTATGAAAGTGCACAGGTAAAATGTGCTATTGCATTATTTACAGGGCTATATGATAAAATGCTTTCCCTACCAAGGTAATTCTCCAGTCCTAGAAATGCTTTCAGCAGTTAAAAGAATCATTTCATTGCCTTCTCAAAGTGTTAACTAATCTTCCCCAAGAGCTGACTGGAGAAATCCACCTTAATTCCAAGAGTACAATTAGGCCATAAAGATCTTTGTGAATGGTTATGAAGTTTGCCAGGACAGCTCAGATTTAATTGAACCTAAATGCCTTGGTGAGAGCCTGTATCCTATTTCAGACACCCCCATAAAACCTGGTGGCAGATTACACATCACACCAATGCAGGATGGATTAAATTGATAGATCATTCTAGCATGCATCACTTGGCCATCCCACCACTTCCTTCCTGAAGTGAAAGGACAAGCCCAGAAATGTGTGTCAGCTCCTTTTCCTTTCAGCCTTTCCCACAGCCACGTGTGGAATTGGTTTTGCATGTGGATCAGCAGCTGCATCACAGCATAGGTAGCAAAAATTTTTATTGTGCCTCAACTCTTGGCACTCCCACAGTGTCAAATGGGTTTTTCATTTTCTGTGTGCTGCCACCAGTGAGCACAAAGGCAGAGCTGTCTCCTGGATCCCAGTCTAATTCCAGCTGTGCTGTGCAATCTCCTGCACAGGGGATGCAGCAGGGAAGGGAAGGAGGGCCACAGAGACATTTGGGTGGGTAATAAACCTTGAAGAATGCAGTTTCTGTACAGGTAAGTAATAACTTTTTCTTTCTGAGTAGTCATCTGTAGAAGATTCCTGAAAAGAGGCTGTCACTGTTCATAATTCTGATATAAAATACAGGAAGATTTGCCATTGGTGTGATGCTCAAAGCTGTGATTGCTACAGAGGAACAATCACTGTAGGAAAAATGTTAGAACTGTAGTTCAAAATGATAGAAGATCTTTTTCCAGGGTTGAATTCTTATCACAATAAAGGTAGAACACCTCATATAATGAAATGGAGGAAAGAAGCAGCAGCACAGGTCAGCATGAGCCTGTCATGTTTTAGAGTTCAGAGCTGAACATTTGGAAAAACATGCTGGTGTGTCAAAGGGCTCACTTCAGTTTTATCTACTAATATGAGACAGCAGCTTATATTTTAAAAAGTCACTGACATACCAGTGAGTCACAAATCACTGGGCTAGAAACAAAATAGCTCTTGAAGAGTCTTTTCAGGCTATGCTGCACTAATGGAGGTGGAAAAACTTGTACTCAGTCTTTCCTTACTGGGTGGGTTATTGGTATTAAAATTCACCATTTCTAGGCAGTTCATTCCAAGTCAGCCTGGATTTTTAACTTGGAACCATCTATCAGATAGGTAAAAGTTTATGTATTATTTTAGGAAAAGTAATTATGTGTGAATGTAGATTTTTCAAATGCAGGTAACTGTATTTTTGGTATCACCAGTTGTTCTTCCTCCTGCCCCTCAAGAGTTCACCTGTCTGACTAGAGCACTGTATGGTGTCATGGTTAATACAGTGTTGAATTCACCTCTGAAATGCTTGCCTGGAATGAAGAGTGGATGAGTTAGAATATTTTATTCTGCATTCTTATTTTAAAGGAGTTTCCATTTTAAATGCCACTGTTGAAATGTACAATTCCCATTCCTGTTCATTGACATTCACTTGGCTATCCATGAATGATACATCAAGGAGTAAAGTTCATAATTACTCTGTCATGCAGATAGGCAAATAAATATTTCCTATATCTGAAATGGTCAGTATTCCTTGCAGAGCTTTTTGTAACCTTGTTATTCATTTTTTTTTTATGAGACTTCATTTATGCTTCTCATAACCATAAAGTATTTTTGGAAGATGCTATCAGTGTTCCTGAAAGACTCTGGAAGTACAAAAACACGTTAAGCAACTCCTATTTTTGAAATGCAGATCTCTCCATTTGTTTCCTTAGAAAACCTGGATTTCTTGCCCTGTGGATGCACCTTGGAATGTGCCCCTCAGCAGAGAGCTCTGCTTGCAGAGCCTGACAGCTCCTGCTGCTGTGCTGCTGGCTGAGCAGCAGCCTTGCTCTTTCAGCAGGGCAGTGGTGCCTGACAGGAACCTCTGCATCTCTGCTTGAACTCTCTCCTTGAAAGGGGCAGTTTTGAGACTGTCAGAAATGGTTTTCCTGCAGCTTTCTTTGGGGGTATGGGGCTAGAAAGCAGGAATCAAGGAATAAAATTCATTTGTTACATTCCAATGACTGATTTTTTCATCATGAAGGTTGCAAAGACAATTTTTTTCCGAGTCAGTCCTCTTTTTCCTTATTCTTTATATGGTTCAAAACTCTTTTGGTGTAAGTGGAAAATCAAAATCCTAAATCCAAAAGGACAGAAGCCAAAAGGGGTGCATCTGACATAGAGTGAGATGCCAACAAATAAAGCATTTTTGATTCTTCCACTGCTGCTGGGATGGCTAAAAAGCCACATATTAACTTCAATATGCATTAATATCTCACCAGAACCCTGTGATCTAAACCAATCTGCAAGACAAGAAATGCAGAAATCTTGGGTCA
>NC_031773.1:69070414-69114006 GCF_001522545.3 Parus major | reverse complement strand
ATTTCTTTTCCTTGCAAGACTAAAGTTAGGAGGTTCTCCTTCACAAATAACAATACCATTTTTTTGTATATATACTTTTTTAAGTTCTGCTGCTTGTAGAAGCCAATCAAAGGTATTTTCTGAGGAGCAGTAAGTTTTCTGCAGTGGCCTGAACATATGAGGCACATCTGAGCTCACGGCTGTGAAGATGCTCTTCAAAGAATAAGTTTTTAGGGAATACTTGAATGTCTGAGATTCAGACAGCCCAGATGAATCCTTCATAGTTCATAGAGAGCCTTGGGTATAAAACTTCCTTTAAGACTTAATCTTAACAATGGAAAACTCTGTTGGGTCAGTGTTTGCTTTCCTCCCTCTTCACGTGGAAATGGCGAATTCCAAAGCTCAGTTTCCCTTCTTGCCCTGCCTGCTGCAGAGTGTGAGCACCTGCCACCTTCCTGCCACTTCTGGCTTCTCTGCTTCTCCACAGCTGCTTACTAATCCTTACTTTCCAACAATCCTTGCTTCTCTGTGCTGTATAATCTGCCAGGACTGTGGTATATCCACTTGGCTGGATTTCTCCTTCTCTTTACTGCAGTCTTCCTCTTGCATCCCTTCATCATTCTTTCCTTTGTGGGAAGATTATTTGCCTGCAATGTGCCTTGGGAGGGAGAAACACGTTTTGGTTGGCTTAAAGCTTGCTTGGTTAAAAGGCTGTGCTTCCAAACAAGTCGTCTTCACCTCGTGTCCCGTCATTTTCCAGGACAACCTGCGTAAAAAGGATGATCGCATCGAAGAATTGGAGGAGGCACTCAGAGAAAGTGTTCAGATAACTGCAGAGCGGGAAATGGTGCTAGCACAAGAGGAGTCAGCCAGGATCAATGCTGAGAAACAGGTCTGCAATCTTGTGAAGTCACTGCTAGCCCTCCTAGGAAAGTAACCAGACAGTAAAGTACTAATTTCCCTGCTTTTCTGCCTGAAACACAGCTGGCTTTCTTTGCTGACCCTGTGTGTCTGTCCCACCATTAGGTAACAGAGCTCATAAAACCTGCAAAGCTTTCCTAGTAAACTGTATTTCATAGGTAAGATTTTCTTGAGATTAAAATCAAAATTTAACCTGTCCTGAGCTTTTTCAATGCTGGTGTGAGTAGTAACTGTCCTGTGAAATCTGCCTTCCTGTGTGTAAGGTTTACTTACATTTACTGTCTTGTTCACTGAATGCATTTGAAAGACAATGGTTTTTATTAGCCTGGTTGTGTTTATGGAGCTCAATCTCCTTGCACTTGCAAAGCAGCTGGTTAAAAAGACAAATCCCTTGGCTGGAGCCAAGCACACACACAGAAAATACACATTTGTGTACTGGAGCCAGCAGCAGAAGCTTTCAGGTGTTAATTGATTCTGTGCCACTGGTAAATGAGGAATCACAGACATGCCTGATTTTAGCTCAGGTAAGTGATCATCCAGAAAGCACACCCTAAGGGATGGATAAATCCATGAGGTTTGATAAAGCTTGTGAAGCAGAAGCTGAAAACTCTTACTTTTTGTGAGCCTCCTCAGTGATTTTCACTGTTCCTCAGGACAGTAATTAGCACACAGGAGCATTTGGGTAATTGCATTTCAGTGGAAAAATCTCCTTGTCTTTGTTATTTACTTAACAACACCTCTGACCAAGTGCACTTTAAAACATTTTAAGAGTTTTTTTCTCATCATGCATTCTTGTATCACAGTCTTTATGAAAAAGAAGTAAAAATCCAAGTTTTCCTGAATTGTTTCTCTGTGAGCTGGAGTCAAGCTCAGCTGTTTGTTGATGGATGTGCTGAGGATAATTCTGGTTGCTGTATTTTAGCATCCTAGACAGTGTGATGGAACCCACTTTGGATAATGCCTTCTTTCCAAACTTCTTGTAACCTTTAAAAAAACAGCATGAAATAGAAATGTTGACTGTTGAATGCCACTTCAAAGTTTAGATCTCCTTGAAAGGAAAACACCTGACAAAGCATTGGGTTCTGTGATGAGGCACAAAGTAATCAAAGTGGTGTGTGATTTCATGCCTAGGTGTTAGAATGTTTTAATTAATTAGTTTTAAGACAAAGTGACCATTTTTATATCCTTTGAGCACCTAGAACTCAGAGAATATAAAAAATATTATTTTTAATAATTATGTGGTTAATTTACATAAATATAGTTAATTTATATAGTGAATACATATTTACATACATTTACATAGTGAATATGAATTTACATAGTTAATTTACATAACTATAAAAATGTATTTTATATATATATATTTATGAATATAACAAATAGATTGTTGGAATTGGGTGTAATGAGGAAGGGAAATGCACAGCCAGAAGATCAATAAACCATCAGGGTCAAGAGGGAGATTGAGAACAGAGGAAGAGAGCCAAGATGAGTAAGATTTGTGGGTAAAGATTGATGGAATATGGCAGGTAACAGCATAAAAAAGGACAATAATTTGGATGCAGCAGTGCACACAGAAGTGAGGAGGAGGAGGAAGGGGGATGGAATGGGAGCAGCAATATTGGAAGAAAAAAAAGTTGACATCTATGACAGCAGGGGCTTACTGCAACAGAATTAAAGAGAATTAAACAGAATTAAAATTAAATAAAAAAGAATTAAAGTGCACCTCAGACCAGTTTTGGTTTTTAAAATGTGAGCAACAAATCTGCACAACAAAAAGGATGTGCAGAGTCTTGTTCTAGAGCTGCTGAGCCCCACTTTGGCCTCAGGATTTTGTTCTGCTGTCAGTTCAGTGCTGCCAGGTGCATTGAGAGTGGTGGCAAGATGTTTTCCCAAGGTGCAGAGGAGGCTTCCCTTCAAATGTTTTTCAGTGCACATTCCTTCAATTACTTTTAAAGAATGCCCTCTTTGTTTTATTATGGCCTGTGGAAGTTCTTTGTAGAATTTTGGAAGATAGACACAGGTAATAGAGAGTTTTAAAATGCAAGACTCCATGTTATACTGTCAATGGCAAAGTGAAAAAAAAATGGACTTTCACAAAGCATAAAATAGGTTATGAATATTCTCAGACCAAGTGTGAGTGATGTGTGTGATTTTTAAAACGTTGTTGTTGTTCAAACTGATTGTAATTTGCTTTTAACTGCATGCTTTTTCTTTCCCTCTTTTGTTTATCTTGTTTTCTGCCATTCTGCCACTTCACTGCCTGTCTGAAGCTTTTTAATGAATCAGTGCATGAGATCAACCATTTTGGCTTTAGGTGGTTCAAGGTATGAGGACATCTGACTTGTGTGTGCCTCTGCCCCCATAGCTGGTGGTGTCAGTGTCAGCTGGTGCTGTGTGATCCCACCCTCCATCACCTCATGGTGTGTGCTGCTCTGCTGTTTTATAGGCTTCACATTTCAATTTCAGTGTCCAGAGCCACCCTGCCTTTCATGGTGCTCATACATCCCTTCTAGATTAAAATTGTCCTCTGGTTAATGCAGTGTTTGGGAATATCCTGTCAGTGTGCATCAGCTGTGCCAGTGGGTTAATTGTGTTAATTTACAATTAACACAGATTGTGTTAACAATCTGTGGATGCAAGATGTCTCCTGCTCACCAAAGCTTTCTGTGTATTTCAGGATTTTAAACCTGCTCTTTCTTTCATCTTTCCCAAAACTAAAATTGGGCATTTCCTGCTGGGAGCATTGAATTTGGCATGGTTTTATTATCCCTGCTGACCTGTGTAGCAGAAATCCTGCCATAGACGAGGCAGTCTTGCATAGATGGATGTTTCTTTTGAATAATACTGGTTTTGATGGTGCACCTGCTGAATTCTCTATGTAAAAATCCCTAAATATGTATTCCTGTGGCTGGGCCCAGCAGTGCAGCCCTCTGAAGGTGTGTGCACACTGCTTTGTAAGTGCTCCCATAAGGCTGCAGGTAGGATTTCCCAGATAAACACTTCTATCATAAAGGGTTTTTTATTGGAGATGGAAAATGGAGATTCAGGCACTCTTTCTGCATTAACCAAATCTGAGTTTATTTTAGAAAAGCTGTCATTATGTTCCTCAGGAGGGGAGGGAAATTCCATGGAAGTCTCTCCCTGCTCAGAAATCCAGCAGGGGTTTTGCTCCCTGAGAAAAACTCTTGGAAGTTTTCTTAGACAAGAGGTCCCTGTCTTGTCCTGGTGCATCTCACCTTCCCTTCTCCTGCTTCCCTGGAAAGCTGCTTTGGTCTCCATGGAAGAGTGGGAGCCTTTTTGTGAAACACAAGTTCAGGTTCCTTATTGGAGGGCATAGTTCACAAACATTTTCTGACCTAAAATACCTCCTGACAGCTGAGGAAGCATTGACTGTGGGGGCTGGACTGAGAAGGGAAGGCAGGAGTTACTGAATATTATTATATTACAATATTATATATATATATATTATAATATTATATATATATATTATAATATTACCAAAAATATTTTTACCAGAAACTTCTTGCAGCCTTTACAGTGGGCTCCTATTTCTTTTGAGTGAGATGGTGCATTGCCTGACCACAACACACATTTCTCTAGCTTGTTTTATTTCCTTCAGATTGGAAAAGCAGAAGATTTTAGAAATTTAAATAACATTCCTGATGATAGCAATGCAGCTCTGTTCTCTGGTGAATATCAACTCCTGCTTAAATGTATATTATGCTCTGTATAGTATCAGCTAACATTTAACTCCTTACCCTAAAATGTAATGGCAAATAAACACATAAAAAAATGGCCATTACCTCATCATTCCCTCCTCCCTTCAGTAGCAACTTAAATAGAAATTTTGAAGTTGGCAGTCTGATCTTGACACTTTCCATCAATGTTTTCTGAAGTTTAAAGTTCTCAGCAGGACATTTTAAATGAGCTTAAATAGCTGTATCTTTGTTCATGCACTGTGTCTTTTTATCCTGCACAGGGCAGATTTTTCTGCTTTCCTTTCTTAAGGAAAAAAATAAAAGACTGAATATTGTCAAAGTAATGTATTCTTTAAATGTATTTTCTTACACTCATTCCTTTCTCCCACTGTGTCTATAAATTATTTCAGCAGGTACACATTACATATCAAATATATTGATAAAAAGACTCCTGAAATTCTCTATTCTGAATTCTTCTATTCTCTAATTCACATATGCCTACTTCCAAACTGGTATGTGTTTGTTAAGGAAGAATAAAGATGAAATAGGTTTATAACTCAACCACAACCTCCTTCCCAGATCTCTCCTGTTTCTCTGCTGGAAATACAAGCTCTGCAAGGGTTTGAATGTAGAGCAGAGCCTCCAAGAGTTTTTGTCTGTGAGTTACTGTGCAGGAATTCTCAGCAGGTTTTGAATGGTACCTGGTTGAATTGAATGGTTGAATTGAACACCACTCTGGTTTTAACTCCTTAGAAAATACAGTTTAGACTACAATGCATTGTAAGAATGGACTAGAAACTACATTTACAACAGATTTTGAATGCTGTCCTATCAAGTACCTTCTAAAAATGCAAAACAAATTAAAACACATCTTTTTTTTTTGCTGAGCATTCTGTTACTGAAATCCATCTGAAATATTTTCTCACATATGTTGGGAAATAATTGGAATTATTTTACACCACGAATTCTGACACACAGAGTTACTTCCAGCAGGTCCCTGTAAGTGAAAAATATAAAGTGGAATTTCTCAGGAACCATTTACCTGTAGATGTTTTCTGAGCACCACAGAAATGTCAGAGTTCTGATTGCTCTGTAAAACATGCTGGACAGTTTGCTTTTAATGAATGTTTTTGTCTCCTGTATCTCCTAATGAGAAATTTGATAAACTAAGAGGCTGGAGATCAAGGCAGCAATCCAAGGTATGGCTTGGGGGTGAAGGTGCTGGAGGTTTTTTCAAAGATTCTTTTAGGGAGTTTACATTTTTTTGGCTGAACTTCTCTTGAATATCTTCTGAAAAGCTCTTTTCTGTAAAAGTCTGCCAAAATCATTTTGGCTTTTGAGTGTGTGTATATATGTACATGTGCAAAGTAATTCGAGTACTTAGTTCATATTAAGTAAAATTCTGTGCTAAAAATTTATGTTTTGTTTTACTGATAAAAATTTTGAAGAGCTTTTTAAGTCAGTGTCAGCCCAAAGTATAATCTTAGCATTGTTTTCCAAGGGATTTGCTCTGTTCCTCTGTCTGATTGTTCTGCTTGGGTTAGAGAAAGCATTTTGGGTAACTGAGGTTTGCACTGGGTCCCTGTCACTGAAAATGTTTGCAGTAATTTTTAGGAGCACTGCGTCTCCCTCGTGTTTCTTCTTTTCCCTGGATATTTAAATGGATTACAAAACATTTTCCTTTAAAAATACACAGATTTGTACTGAGTCCCACTCCCTGCAAGGGAGAGGTAATTGGGTTTGTAATTCCCTCTGCATTCAGTAATGTACCTTTGAAGAGGTGGAAGCAGAGTGGAATTTTTGCTGTCTCTGTTGTGTTCAGCTGTGCTGAGCAGAATGAACAGAGAGAGAAATGATGACTAGAAAATCATTCCTAATGACCTGGAGGCAGAGATCTTTTTCTAACATTAGGGACAAAAAAAAACTTGTAAATCTTTTAGAACCATGGAAGTGTTTAGGATAGAAAAGACCTTTAAGATCACTGAGTGCAGCCATGAACCTGACACTGCCAAGCCACCACTTTCCCTGTCCCTGAGCAGGGAAATTTAAATTTCTGTCTTTTAAATTCCTCCAGGGATGGTGACTTTGTTTTTGTTTAATTTGTTGCTCTCGTTTAAGGTTGCATAGTGTCAAAATTTGACGACTTTCAGGAGAATTGGGGACACTGAAAGCATAATTAACCTCTGCAAAATACACATTGAGCATTCCTCCACATAACTCACCTTTTCATTTAATGAAATGAGAAATACTGATGGAAACTTATATATAAATTTGGTGCAAGTGCTGATTTTAAGATCATCTTGTCTGTATTTTTATCTCTTTTTATTGTTTAACAATAAATACTGTTTTCACATGATGCCTTTTACTAAGTCAGGTGTTCTAGACAAAGCTCTACCTTGGCATCTCTCTGCCTGTTACATTATTTTCTTGAGCACTACCTCTGGACAGCATTTGGTTTGCTGTGGCTCCAGAGAAAATCAAATTCTTGCAGGCTTGGTAATTACATTAATTACATAATTACATGCTTGTAATTGTGAGGACCCAGGCAAATGTTTTTGTTAATATTTGTTTAAGCTAGTCTTGTGCTTTTTCCATTTCCATTTCTTTTCCTGTTGCATTCTCTGTGATCTTAAATGCAAGTGTGATCCAATAATATGTATGTTAAAGCATTAGAAAAGCCCATTAGACTTGAACATTAGATTCATAAACTGGAAAATATATGTTCTTTTTCTGACATAATTGATTTTCCCCCCAAATCCATGAAGTGCAAGAACAGAAATTGTTTTCCTTTCCAGAGCATTCTCCTATACAGAGAAACACAGAGGAGTGGCAAGCTTGAGGTTCATGAAATTGAGGATGCCTCTTCATTTTGAAATATTTCCTACTCACACAAAAACTTCCAGACTTTCCTGTACTGCTGTTTGCCATCTGATTCCTCCAACCCTTGACTGAATTTCAGTCTGAATTCAGTTGGCTCCAAATAGTGGAAGTTCTTTATTTATTTATTTAAAGTGATTTATTATATTTATTAATATAATATCAATATTATATATATAAATATTATAAATATAAATATTTATTTTATTTATTTATATTTATTATATAAATATTTAAAGTTATTTATTGCAGTTAGGTTCTGCTGTTTGCTTTCTGTTAACTACAATGCTGAAGATCTGATTCCACAGGTTTGTAGTGGTGGAAACTTTCCTGAGCTTGCCAGTGAGGCTGTGATTCTTCAGTTTGCCACATGTTCAACCTTCACATGGCAGTGCATGTGCTTTCATTTATTTATGTTCATGATCCTTAATGTCTTTTGGGAAAAGAGTGTTAAAGTTGTGTGTGGAATCAGTTGTTCACTGCTTGTAGTGAGCTAATACATCATCCCAGAATTTTTCTCTTTGGAAAATCAAGCTGGGCTATATAAATTGACAGTCTCTGCTGTCAATTAAATATTTACTTTGAGTATTATTCAGTTAGGTCTAAACTGTCTGCCATAGTGACATGTCCTAGTTAACCTGAAACTGTCTGAGATGCAGCAAAATGGAAATCAGCATGCTCTGCAGAAGGCTGCTAAAAACCTGCCAAAACCCTTGGGCAATTAGTCTTGCTTCTTCCTTAGCAGATGTAAGCTGAGAAAAGGCAATTTCTTTCCAAGGTGGCAATGTTTAGAGCTGTGGCTGGAGGATCTTGAATTAACCATGGAATTATCCAGGGGGTTTTGTTTGGGTGGGATAAATTGTGCCATCCTGTGAGCAGCACTGCACAGGATGTTCTTCATGTGCTGCATTCCAGGGGCTCTGCCACTGCAGAGATTTATAAAAGGTGATCAAAATCCAGGTTTTTTCAAGGTGAATTGTTATTCCTGGTGCTTGCTGCTGTATTCCCAAGGGCTGGGAATTGCTAGCTGTGGAAGATAAACACAAAGCAGGTTCCTGAGACTGTAGATCCATGTAAAGTAAAACAGGACAGCTTCCTTTGGAAGGGTTGTGTGGATTAAAAAACATAAATAGAACATTTTATTGGATAATGGTTTCACTCGAGGAAAATGTGGAAATAGAATTGTAACTTGTTAAAGTCTTCAGACTAAGTTTTCTCTTCCTCAGTAGAAATCAGAATTCAGTTTTCACTTGCTTTTTTTCAAGGCCTGACTCAAATATTTTGTGTTCAGCAGAGGCAATTACTGTTTCCTTCTCACCAGCTCTTGTCCCAGCAGGAGGCTGTTGCCTATTTTTGTAGGTTGTAGCCCACATTTAGGAGACACAACTGTCAAAGCCACCTCCAAACACCCTAACAGGACCCAGCTGTGATTTACTGAGTCCTGAAGGCTTTGGAGTTTTCTCTTTCCAGAACATCTGGGAATCCTGATTCCTCTTTCTTCACACAAAAACTCGGTGCTCTGGCTGCAGGAGCAAAAAGCTCTTGATGAGTCCTGGAGTGAGAAACCCCTTGGCAGGAGCTTCTCTTGATGTTTGTGTGGCTTCTGCAGGAGGAACATGGTCATGGCAGATGTCTCTGGTCAATCTCATCTATTCTTCCTTGCCTAGAGCCATCAGTGGAGACAGCAAGGAGCAATAGAGAGCATTAACTCCTTTTTATTATCAGATGCTCTTTTTATAATGAAGTTTTTGTTGGGAGACCAGCTCATGGAAATAAGAGACATCAGCTGTCTAAATATCTCAGTTGCACAGTGATAAGAAAAATTGCATTCATCTGCAGTATCCTGCAGCTTTTCAGAGCACAGGCTTTTGTTCTCTTTATCTTGCTCCTCTCCTTTTCCCCATTTAATAAGGTAAGAGCAGAACAGTGGCACCAGTTAAGCCACCAAGACACTCAATTTTATCAGGGATGCTGGATGTACAAAATCCAAACCACCTAAAAAACAAAGGCACGAGGTCTTAAGGAAGCCACAACACAGAAATGTAAAGAATGAGAAAGTTCATCCCTGAAATTACTGCTGTATATTACAGATGCTGAAAAGACCCTGGAGAACTGGTAATCCACCAGCCATTTTCCCAGCTTCAGCACTCACTCCCCTCTTTCCTGCCAACAGAATCCTCCTCCCTGTCACTCTCCCTTTGAGGTGCAGGTAGAAGTGATGGATTACTTCTTAATTACTGCATCCTGTGCACTGGTGCTGATTAAGAGGGATGGAAGGCAGAGCTCCAGGCTGTGTGCTGGGACAGAGCCATCCTACCTCTGCTGTCAGTGGGGCAGAGCTTTCAGCTCTGCTGTGCTTGAGGGATGTCCTTGCCTTACAAATCAGACATTGCTGGAAGATTTTTCTTGTTGTTATTTACTGATTTCTCTCCTTTTCCCCTGATATTTTTAGCTCTGAAAAAGCTGTGCCTAAATTTTCCCAATATCTATGGGATTTTGAAGTTTGTTCCCTCAATTCAGAATAGCCAATCATTTAGTTAAGTGTCTTGGATGTAGTTTTTAGGAGTACCTTAAAGCCACCCTACTGCTTTAAGGAAAATGGGGCTATGATGAAACCATAATTCATTTCCCTCTTATTTTGTGTAAAGGTTTATTAGCTTGTGATTTAAGCAAACCATCTGGTCCTGCTGGCAGTCCAAGTTATGTCAGACTCAGAGCTTTCTCCCTGTAATATGTTACTGCAGGCACTTAAATTACATGCCTTAGTCCCAAGTCTGGCCTGTGCTTTTTCCATGTCTTAACATCTGTTCTAGGAAATTTTTCTGGGATCCAAACAAGTTCAGATGGAGCCAGATCTCTTGTCCTTCTTTTCATGTCTATTTCTTTGCCTTTTGTGCAGTCTAATCAGTTCAACCAAGTAAAAGATAATGCAGAAATTTGCAGTCCCTTTATCATTTCAGCAATGTATATAGTGAGATAAACAATACTTTAAAAACTCAAGAGCTGGAGATAAATAGGAGACTGTCATCTGAGAGGGACACTTTGAGAAATGTTAATTATTTTTTCAGTCCTTCTGATATTCTTTCTACTGACTTTTAACTGCAGGATTTTTGTTTTGCCTGCCTAATTAATTTTGGGCAAAACTACAGATTCCTATTGCATTTTGTCTTGCAATGCTAATTCCTTGTTTATACAAAACAGGTCTGTGTTTAGCAAATAAATAATTTTAAATATATTTGTGGGCCTGCTGAGGTGGTTTTGGAAAGATCTCTAGTGATTGATTTATACACAGATCATGGAAAATGACCTGTTTGGTTGGTACCTGTGTCCTCTGAAGGTTCAGCACTTTGTGTTCTGCCTGGAACTTCTGAACACAATCACAAATATAAAAACAGCTATCCCATAGCCTGCTGTGTCTGTATGTATATTGAAAGAACTGGAATTTCTTTCCTTCAATCAGAAGCATAAAAACAACTCTGATTCCAGGAATGTAATTAAATATTAAAGTGTGTTTCTTACATTTGACCTAAAGCACTGTATCTGCAGCCTGGGAGCAGGGATCTCAGTGTAACAGAGTTTTTGAGACTTTAAATTCCAGACTGGGAAGGGGGAGGGAGGGGATCCTGCCCCTCTGGAGCCCCAGCACAGGGAGGACACCACCCTGCTGGAGCAGGTCCAGAGGATGATCAGAACAACATCTCTCCTGTGAGGAAAGCCTGGGAAACTGAACTGCTCGGTCTGGAGAAGGCTCTGGAGAGTCTGCATTGCAACCTTGGAGGATAAAAAGGGGACTTGAAAGAGAGAGAGATTCTTCCCCAAGGTCTCTAGTTACAAGACAGTGGTTTTAAACTGAAAGAGAATAAGTTTCTCTTATTTATTCTCCTATTCAGTCAGAATGAGGACTGGACATAGGGAAGAAGTTCTATATAATGAGCACAGTGAGAGCCTGGAACAGAGTGCCCTGAGAAGTTGTGGCTGTGCCATCACTGGAATTATCAGGGCTGGGTTGGATGGGGCTTTGGTTTCTTTAATCCAGTGAAGGACATGGCAGGAGGGTTGGCCTGTGTGGTCCTTAAAGGTCCTTCCAACCCAAACCCTTCTGTGCAAAAATGAAAACCAAGAAAAGATACACAGTGTCTTCTGTAAAGATTGATAATCTGCAGGTGAGAAAAAGCCTCACTAACACAAAGTGTATTTTAATAGTGCACCAATGATTTGCCATCTTTAATGCCAGCCATATCCATGTGGATTTGCATGCATTCATATCCCATCACTTGAGCCTGGAGCATTCTCCTCTGTGGTGTCTGTGCATTCTTTAGCCTTTTCCTCATTCTTGGTCTCCAGACAGGGATTGCATGGGTCACCACTTCAGAACAGAGCCTCTGCCCCTGCAAGTGTTTTTTCAAGTGCACAGCACTGTGCTGTTTTTGCCCCCAGTCTGATGGCTCTGCCATTGCCTCTTCAGGCTTGCACAGTCCCTCTGTAGTGACTGACATGGTGCTAGCAGCATTCATGATGCATTTGTGGCTTGGATCATCACCCAGGATTGCTCTGCTTCTCTAAAAAGGTGCAAGCAGAAAATGAATCTCTAGAACTATCCTCTGAGAGGGCAAGAGAAGCCTCTTCCAGTTTTTTGTGCAGTAGAAAAGTGATCTTCAGGTGATGCTTTATCACTGAGGAGAGCTCTCTGTGGGAAGAAAAAAGGTGCATTGTGATGTGAAGAAGCTGAAGTGTTTGGGGATGCTGAGGTGCCATTAGTGAGCCATGTGTCTGCATCGACTTCAGGTCAGAGTCTTTGGGCTCTGATCTTCTGAGGCAAACAGTAACAAGCACAGCAGCTGATAAAAGCATTCTTCCTGGCCTGAAATATCAATTTGGCTCAGGAATTCTTAGCAGTGCATTAGTTCTCATGTAGCAGGTGAGGGAACTGCAGCTCACCTGTCCTGATCACCAGAAATCATCCCAGGGGCAGGGGTTGGCAGGATTTCCAGCCTCAGTAATAATTTGTTTATACAGCCCCTTTCTCAATTTTGCTGGTTTTTTACTGGATTTTGGGGAACTTCACCAAGCTCTTTGCAAGCCCCTGGCTTGACATTACCCAATGGCCAGAAAGGTTTACTGCAACCACAATATTTGGAGATAATGGATAATGGCTCTGTCTGTGCAAAAGGCTGGGTTTTGATTTGCATTTGGAGGAGCCTGAAATAAGAGTCTGTAGGAGCAGGGAGGTTAAGAGAGTAGATAGAATCCTGAAAAGAGCTTCAGGTTTGTTTTTTTTTGTTATTAAATAATTTCTTTGACATGATAGATGAACTTCTGTTGCATTTCCATTTCTCTCCACCTTGCTTTCATGTTTCCTAAGGAAGGAGACACAATTCTATGCAAACTATTTGTCCTGTCTTGACATTTCCCTTTTCTGCTGCTCTGAATCCCATCCTGATCTAATTGACATTCTTTGCCTTCTTTCACATAGCTTGTTCAGTCTCTCAGGAAATCTTTCCTCTAATGGAAACTTATTTCAGCATGATGTTCTTCCTTAAAGATAAGCTGTCACCTGCTCAGGTCACTTAAGGCCTAAAAACAATGAACAAATAAGTCTCCATTTAAGTTCTCTGCTCAGAATACATGAAGACCTCTCTGGCCTGTCTGCAGAGAACTGAGTCATGGCTAAATTGAAGATACACCTTCCTTTATATACTGTCATTTGAGCAAAGAGTGGCAAGAGTTCCCTCCTTGCATCTTCTGAAATGGGTGGAGACTTTCCAGCTACGACTGATGGGGCACGAGCTTACCCACAGCTAAATTGAAAATGTCAACAGCATGTCTCTGAAAATGCCTCAGCGTGCCAAGAGCTCTGGTTTTGGCAAATATTTTGTCTTTATTATATAATTATCTGCTCTCAGGGGACAAAATTCAAGAGTAGATGTGAAGTTTTTTGTGTAGGCTAAATTAGATGTGCATTGCAAGTAGTTTGCTTCTGGTGAATATTCCTGTGTCCTTTCCCACAGGACTGCTTACTGGGACAGGTCTGCACTGAGATTCAGAAGCTGCCAAATAAAACATTTTGTTTTGTAGCAGTTTAGTTGAAGTAGGCCCTTGGACTATCTACAAGCTGATGAATCTGAACAATGAAGTCTTTGCTGTGAATACAATCATCACTATTTTGGTGAACTTTGTCTTTAGTGAATTACTTGACAAATGGGCCTTGCTGGAGAGCTTGGGAGGTAATGACAGTTCTGTAAACCAAGCTGTTGGCACAGTTTAAAAGCTGCTCACATTCCAGCCATTCCTAATACATGATTAGATCAATTTTCTGTTGGCCTGCAGAAATAGGAACTATAACCTGAGAATCCAAAGAGTTATCAAACAGAGCAGGAGATAAAGTACCTGCAGTAAGCACTGCCAGGAGACAGAGCCAGCCCTTCCACCTCTCCCTGGGAGCCCAGGTATCAGGCTCATGTTTTCCAAACAGCTCAGACTTGTCACAGATCAGGCAAAGCAGTCCTTGGGTGTCAGCATCCCAGCCCCTGAGGGCTGGCAGGGGGAGGAAACCTGCCAGAAATATTTCAGACCTGCTGATGGAGAAGATGTTGCTGCAGAGATTGTTTTATCTTGGCAGCTGACAGATTGGCCCTTTTTGGCTGGGGGCTGGTTGATGGGAGGTGGGTTTCTGTTCAAGCCCAGGGGTTTAGAGCTGGTGTGCCTCTTTAAAGGAGAATGTCTGGGTAGGAATTTGTGGGGCTGTTTCTGATCCACCCACAGGAAGCAGAAACTCATACTCCAGATGCTCAAGTGCACCTTCATTACCCCATCATTCTTTAAGAACCAGTTTCTGTCCTAGCAGTACTATTGCTATTCATTATTTCTGCAGCTCTTCTTTGCATTCTTTCCTGATACATTTTCTCTATTTCATTTTATGGGGTTTTCTCTTAGTTTTAAAAATTGGCAGATTTTCTGATCTTGCTTTGTGCACTAAACACTAATAAAAAAAGAAAAGTTTGGTTATTATATCCATGCTTGCCAGTTTGGACTGCTTCTCACTGAGGTTCTCCTTTGGTCTGGTGGTTACCAGATGAATTCTTGGCTGTTCATTTTGAATAGGTTGTGGTAACTGCATATTTTAATTGTTTTTAATTTAGTTTGCTAAGCATAAGAATTAGCACCTTTTGGCAGCTGCATTTGCATGGAAGTAGAAAGCTTTCTGCAGTAAACACTGCACCGTGTCTATGCCAGATTTTTATAAATCTCCTAATTCTCAGTTGCAATATTTCTTGCTCTGGCACCAGTTGAGGATGAAAACCAGTCTTATTATCCATGTTTGTCCTGAGCCATTAGCTCTGCCTTTAGGAGCACAGCATTTATTAAAGCAAGTTACATACTTCCCTCCTACAGCACCTACAGAGCAAATGACATACTCAACTCTCCCTGTAAAAACATACAATTAGAAATTGAGCTTGTTGTAAATTCAATAATTCACTTCCAGGATGGATCACGAGTTGATTGTTATGGGGGGGTTTAAAGGCAATGTAGTGCTGTGCTTGCATACTAAATTTATACAAATATTTGATTTTGCACAGCAGTAGCATCTGAATTTCTCCCATTAAAAGCACATTATAAAATTGTTTATGAACACTTGGTTGTGATGGGAAGAGAAAACCTACATGGAAGAAGTCACTGAAAGTAATGTGTGCCATTGAGCTTTATTATAAAATTACTAAAGCACATCCAGAAGTTTTTGAATTCTAGATGTAGCTAGATTGAAGCATGTATTGTATGTAAATTAGTGATAAACTTCAGCTGAGACAGAACATGTTCTGAGTGCAAAATAAAATGACTCTTCATTATGGAAAATGTATGGCAGCATTTATAATCATGTTGACTCTGAATCTTTCCAGCTTGCTGAAGGTATGAACATTGTTCTGCTGTACTTCTCTGCCATCAGCAACTCTTTGAATGTCTTATGCTCCTAAATCCCAATGTGTGCCTAAAAAGCATTGTTCAATTGGTATTTTGAGGGAAATAGCCTCACATTTTTATGGGAACCCATTCCCCTCCCTGCTTCAGAAATGTTACCTTTGTTCTTGAAATGCATGTGTAGCTTCTCTTTAGGCCTCATTTACAGTGGAAGTTTTTTATCCTTTTGCTGTGCTATCAATGTGTTTCATTTAATACCTCACATTTTTGTGGGCCAGGGTTGACATTCACAGGCCATCCTCTTCTCCCTGAGCTGCATCTAAAAGAGAAATACAGAGGAGCTGAAGGTTTGTATTGCAGTGGTTGTGTTGCAGTGACCAAAGCAAGGTGACTCCTGAGCTGTGCTTTATTCAAGAGTGCTTTGTTCCTGACCACAGCACTGGATCTGTGCCCTGCTGACCTTTCTGCTCCACTTTACTTGGGACATGCAGGAAGTTCCAGCTGCTCACATCAATTCTTCTCTCCTCCTGTCTTCTCCAATGATGTTTCAGGTAGAAGAGCTGATGATGGCAATGGAGAAGGTCAAACAGGAGCTGGAGTCAATGAAAGCAAAGCTGTCCTCCACACAGCAGTCTTTGGCTGAGAAGGAAACCCACCTGACCAACCTACGAGCTGAAAGAAGGAAACATTTGGAGGAGGTCCTAGAAATGAAGTAAGTGTCTTCTTTTATTATTTGTGGGTGTGTTTCATTGGTGTCTCTGCATTTTTTTGTGATCCCTGTTCTAAAGACAGCCCCTGCTTGGACAGGTCTCTGCAGATAGCAGAGATCTGAGATCAGTAGAGCCTTCAGAGCTGACCTCCAGAGATTGCTGACATCACTTTCACACTCCCTCTAGAGCTCAAAAACATTTCTTCCCTCTCATTGTTTACAGTAGATTTCTGTTATTTGCACAACAGCATCTTCAAAGATCCTAAGCAGCTATTGGGACTGGATTTTTCTGTGTCTAATGAAAGTGCCATCTTGCTTTGAGCAGCCTGTAACTGCTTCAAGGTGAGGTGCCAAGTCACCTTAACAAAAAGAGGGACAAGATAAACATAATATTAGTCAGGTGTTTGTAATGCTAAAATCAGACTGCTCAAGGATTTTTCAAACTCCTGCAGATGGTTCATTAGCACTGGAGCAGTTTGAAATTCTCTAACAGTCAAACTTTTCTAATCATCCTCACACAAGGAAGCCTGGATAAAACCAAGCTTTGAGGAGCTGGGGAGAAGAGAGAGGGATTAGACTTCTCAGGCTTAAATACTTCCTCATTTCTGACTCTGCATTACAGATAAATAGTTACCCTTAGTTTAGGGAGACATGAATCCATTTAGTGCAATGATGGATAGTGCTGCCAGCAGTTCATTAGAAACACTTTCAGTTGTTTAGCCAGCCCTGAAGAGAAGGAACATTTTTATTGGCAGGACTAGCAGTGGTTCCTCCACTGTGGTTTTGTGAGCCATTATTTATTTATTTAACTATTCTACACTGGTTTCTTTCCTTTCCTTTTTTTTTTTTTTTTTTTATTTAATGAAAGGGTAGAAAAACAGCTGTTACAAAATGGAAAGAGGTGGCTTAGATCTTGAGACTTTAACTTAGAAGTGCTGTATAAAGTGGGCCAAGCTTCCCCAGCTCCATATTCAGCTACAACAGTTTGATCTGGACCTGGCATAAGGATGTTGGAAGACTGCAGTACTTAAAAGCCACACTTTTTATTTTTAATAAAAAAATTTATTGAGCTATAAATTTGACTGCCCTGAGAGTTGCTGTATGGGGGGATGGGAAGAATAGCTCTTGAGGTGATGTGGGAATCCAAAGCAACTGGAGATGTATCCCATATCCAATCACTTGACAGTGCTTTCTTCTGCCAAACTGCTCTGCCAAACCTCCTCATTAAAATCTACACGCAGTGTACTCTGTATCCTGAAATGTATTTGGAATTGTGTAGATCCTTTAATATAACTACTCACTTCTAAATGATGACCTCTCTTAGCTGTGTAAGTTATTGTTGGAAAGTTTTTGCACTGAAATGTGGTATCAGGGACTGCATGAGCTGGTAGATCCATTGTAGCCCAGAAGGAAGAACGCTGGAGAGAATGGTAATGCTGTCAGCACATGGAGAGAGAGATGGAAAAAGCATTACATTTCTATGGTTAACTAGCTGAGCGTGTTTTAGTCATAGCTGCTCTGTCTTAAAGTTCTATAAAGCTGCCAAAGGCATCCAAACTTCAAAAACTCACCCTCACCATGAGACTCTGTTGCAAACAAGTCTCTACTGAGGACTCCCAGTCAATTAAATATCTTATTTTATATACAGAAACTCCAGTGTGTTTTTTCTTGCCCTGCTTTCCCAGCCTATGTCCTTTAGGAAAAGCACTCATTTGTTTTCTAGTTCTGCAAAATTTTCCTCCTTTTGTTGAAGTATTTATTACTATTTCAACTGAAAAACACCAGTAATTGAATGAGTGGTGAGTTCTGTGAAGCAATTGGTGCTTCTGGAGTTCTCAAGGAGAGAAATAGCTGTTGTACAGATGGTGTTCAAAGGGACAGTGAAGCAATATTGTTTCCTAAGTTTTAGAGCATGCTTCAGTGAGTGGGACTGATTAAATTTGGGATTTGATCAAGGTGTAGGTTTAACAACCTGGGCCCTGCAGGCAGCTCATGGGGCTGGGGAGCAGACAAGAAAAACAGCTGAGGAGATTCTAGATACACAGCGAAAGAAAGTGTTAAAGCAACAAGGGGACTGCAGAAAGTTACCTCTGGGTTTCAGTAGGAAGTTGTTAGATATAATGCTAGTGAAAAGACATGTTTAAAATGCTGTTTCTTGGAGCAGAACTTGTGTTTACTACTGACTCTGTAACCCTGAGAAGATCATTTCACACTCCTTAGGGAATAGCGTGGCACTAGAATAGCTCAAGTGTGAATTACTCCAAGCAAGAAATTTCACTCCTTGAAGAAACACTATGTATTTTTAAGCCCTCTTCCTTTAAGTCTAATATTTTCATTTTCTTTGAAAAAACTTTATTGCAAATAATTATGAGAGAGGCAGATAATGGTCTCTATTTATATCACCAAATCTGATCTACTGTAGAGAAATACTAGTGAACTGCTAGGATTTTTGTTTTGTTATGTTTTCTTTAAGAAGTTCTAATGTTTCCATCATTCACAGCAAATCTTTTAAATTAGGCAGGAATAAAGTGCTGTCTACAGAGAAATCTCTGTTCTTTGTCCCATAAAAACCTGCTTAGGCTGAGCTGAGTTATAAACTGTTGAAAATCACCAGTTTTACTTTCCTTTTTTATTTTTTTTTTTATTTTTTTCCCCTGGTGTTGTCAGCAAATTTTGGCAGTGTGTGAAAATAACCAAGCACAAACAGTCTAATCTGAGGCTGAGCTCCTGCCATTGCCAAATGTGCAGCAGCAAACTCTGCATTTACAGGGAATGGGAACAGACACTGTGTCTGCAGGGTTTTTATTCTAGACAGGCCTTTTCTTATGGTCAGAAGGGTCTTCCTTCAGGATTGAAAAGTCCCACTTGGGGCATTTCTCAAGCTGTTCTTTCAGACCTGGAAAATGATCCAATAGCCTGAATTATGCCTTCTCCTGCTAATTGCAATTGCTGCTAGCCCTATAATTCAAGGTATGCAGGGCTTACATAATGTAGCTGGCTCTTCAGAGTCCAGTCTTTCATCCTGCTGGCTCACTACAGAAGGATTATTGCTTGTCTGAGAATAATTTACTACCCTCTTGTTTCTTGAAAAATAATCAAGGATATTGCAGATGAATCAATTGTTATCACAGGAAATAATTTATGTTTCAAAACCAAGCTGCCAGAAACCATCTTTTGATTCCTTGCCTGACTGTCCATGAGTCCTCTTTGGAGTTTTTATCACAGTGGTGTCTAATGGGATGAGTTCATCCCACAGGTAGAGTTTCTTTGATGCAGAGGGTAGGTGGTGATCAGAAATGAGCCAGACCTGTGCAGTTTAATGAGTTTATTGCATTATTGCATGCCTTCCTCTCCTCATCTCAGAGGCCTGCTGAGAGCTACAGGAGGGATGCTCATGAAAATGAGATGCCAGCCTAGGCAGGGCTGTGCTGGAAGCCTCTTCACCCAAACCTCTGCTACAGCTCTGCAAGATGTGACTGAAAAATATCTGCTAGATGAAGAAGTCCAAATCTTCATTGTCTGGCTCTCAAATAGGAAAAATAGAAAGGCATGTACTCACAACTGAAAATGGAATCAGGGGAAGCTGAGGTTGTTTATCTTCTGAAATGTTCAT
The DNA here is from genome assembly GCF_001522545.3 of Parus major. Lineage (NCBI taxonomy): Eukaryota > Metazoa > Chordata > Aves > Passeriformes > Paridae > Parus > Parus major. Next base: position 69,094,295 of record NC_031773.1, on the reverse strand, counting down.
CTTCCCAGCAGTAAAGCAGCATTGGCTGGAGGTATGAGTAGGAAGCTGAAAGGAATCCAAAGGAAACTGATTAATTGACACAGTTTTTTAAGTCCCACAGGGGGCACTCTGTGTCTGTAGGATTCACTGTCTGGGGCAAAGCTGAGCAAGTGCATCCCTGTCTGCCCCTTTTCCTTCTGTTAGCTTTGGAAATTTCTTTTAAAATGTCTTTTTCAGGGCTCAGAGTGAAAATTAACATGCTAGTGTCCTGTTACCATTGTTTTGTCCTTTGCAATTTTTGTTTTGTCCTTTTCAAGCATTAAATATTGAATCATATATGTTTATTTTAATTCTATATTGTCCCCCCATTAAATTGTAACTGCTCCAGTTGAAATAGTCTGAAATATGAAAAAGAATCCATTTCTAATTACAAAACACTACAGACCTCACATTTAAATAATTAGAAATGGACTTGGACCTGCTGTTAACCTCCAAGTGAAAGGTACAGAATCCAGTAGGAAAGCTGCAATACAGGATACAGATATATTGTGTGACTTTTGAGGCCAAAGTTTAATGAAAAATCATGGTTACCTGCAAATTTGGTGGCTTTTGCTACTATTTTTTTAAATTCAGGTGTTTTTCTCTTGGCAATTAAGGAATGAGTCCTTAATTAGGAATGAAGTCCTTTTATCCTCGTGAGCTGTCCACCAGCCTGCAGAGTGCTCATGTTGGGAAGTTACATTTACCTTTTCTAACTGGTTTGTAGTTACTCTGAAGCTGCCTTGGAAATCTTTTCCTTCTGTAGCTTTTCAGACACTAAAACTTGGGCAGGATGTGTCACAGTCCTGTTCTGTCTTGTGATAAAACCTCTGTATCCCATTTTATCTGGAATTCTAAGAACAATCCTGCAGACAGAAAGTACTGTGCTATCTTAATGAGCCATGACAGGCCTGGAAGCAAAACCAACTGCTGAAAACTACACCAGGTGGTGTTAAAGCATTTTGCTCCCCTCTGTAATTTCTAAGAGTATTGATGTTATAGGGAGGAGCTGAGGAAAAGAGATCCAGTCATTAACTTGTGGAGAATTCAGCTGCACTGTGCTCTTGTTCCCATGCCTTTTCCTGGGACATTCTTTTTCTGGATGCATTTTTCCAGGGACTGGGTTTAGTGTAAGTGATCACAGTTTTCTAGATGGTGAAAGAAAATTAAACCTCTTTCAGATGAGAATGTGAAAAATTCAGCATATAGCCTTGGTGTTAAAAATGTAGAGGTTTTGTCATGCTTTTGTTTTCTATTAAGAAATTACAACATTCTCATAGAAATTTCTCTGAAAGATCTCATCAGTAGAGCCCTTGGCATAGATATACACACTGAGTACTAAAATGTATGATTTTTTATGCTTACACAACCCTGACTCTAGAGAATGAATGCCCTTCTTGTCTTCTCTCAGTTTTCCTAGTCATTATTGCAAACTATCTTAGGGAGCAGGTGCAGCACAAGATAATTTCATGTTTTTTACTGTCCAGAGGGCATTGCTTTGGTAAAAGTTTGATTTTAGCATAAGCTGTATGCAGATCATGTTGTCAAAAAGAAAAATAATTGTTTTTTTTCTAGAGAAACTGTTAAATTGTTAGAGGAATAGGGAGAGTGATGGTTTTATGTTGATTAATATATAGAACAGATTGCTTGTAAGATAGCTGCAAGGGCACCAATATACTCCCTTCTGCTGACTAATTCTGTATGCCTTTATTTTGTACCATTGAACACACTCTGAAGTTCTGCCAGAAGTAAAAGTTTCTCTGTTCAAGGGAATCTGTGTCATTTTCTCTTGGAACTATGAATCCTCCACATCACTTAGCTCTAGAACAACACTTGACAAAAGTACATTTCCAAGTTTTCTGCATGCAAAGACATCATTTGTGCATAATTCTACACACAAGAAGCATAAATCTGAGTGTGATTTTTGCTTTAAAATGTGCAGGAATGTTTTGGCTCAGGGTTGATAGCAAAAGTAGATTTCCTATGCTGGCTATTTCAGCTGCATCAGTGATTCCTGTCGCCATCCCTAATCCAGCTGTAAGATTCTGGAGCTTCCAGGGGTGTGACTGAGCTAAACCAAATCAGGCACTTTTTCCTTTCTGTTAAAGTCCAAAGAACCATGAGTTCCTTGGGGTGCTTTTTCCTCTTTTATAAACGTGAACTGTAAATAGTAATGCACATAAATCAACTCTGTGAGCACTACATATTTCATTAAATCCAGTCAAGTTGCGGGTTAATAGAAGTTCCAAGTGAAAATATTATGGTATCTCATTGCATATATTGTAGATTTAATGTAGTGTGAACAATAGTAGCTTTGAGCAATTGTAAATCCCATCCAGACATGGTCAGCACAGCTCAGGGTGGGAGGAGGGAGCTCCCAAAGGGTGGATGTGCTCCCGTGGTCACTGTGCATGTGCAAGTCACTCTTTTATTGGGTTTAAAATAACACTGGAGCTTTGCAGGGTGTAGGTAAGGCAAAGTCTAACCCCACTCTGCTTTCTGGAGTGGAACAGAAATTCCTGCTTTTTTTAAAAAGTGAGGTCAGTCTGCTTTAATTACAGAAATAACCTCTGGAGCAAGTAATTGCTTCCCTGCAATCCTGCAGGACAACAAGTGGGAGCTGAGTAAGAAAAACTGGAGATTTGAGTCAAGTTGTTGGCAGTACATACAGTCTTTGTCTTTATACTGTGTGGGAATATCCATGGTGTCTTTTTTGTTTTCTTCCCTTCCCAAGCAACACTCTTAATTTGATTTTGATTTTAGACAAAATAAGAAGCATCATTTGCAGGTCTGGAATTTCTGAGAAAGCTCCACAGTGACAGGATTTGGGATTGTTGGTTTGGGTTTGTCTGGGGATACCTTGTGTGCAGTGAAGGTGATTTCTCTTCACTGCAGTCAAAAACATGAAAATTGACCAGAAATGTTCATTCACAAGTCCTAAAGGATGGCACTAAGCAAGATGAAATTGTCTTTCTTTGAGGTCTAATGTTATTAATGTTATTAAGTCATTTCTCCCCAGTTCAGTAATTTATAATAGTTTTCTGCAGATTGCAGGATAAGGAGAGCTATCTTCCTCTACTAAGAACATAAAGGAATGTAGGAAATTCTCAAAAATCATTTGACACAATGCTCCTTTAGGTGTTTCCTAAACCCCTTTTTCAGCCCTGCTTCAAGCACTAAATAGAAATAGCTGTAGCTTTCTCTGCACCTCTCTAGACCTTTCAGTCTTCTGGCCTTTACAGCTTTAAAATTCATGTTAAATTGAAAACTACAGGATGACATTAATTTATTGCCACTAGGAATCAGACTTTGCATATGAAGTTAAACTAAATGATACAGTTTGTATTTGCTATACAATCACCTAGCTTGATCATTAAGTTTAATTTCATGGATAAATATTTTAGTCACCTGAGACTGTTGTGAAAAGATGAGGTGCTTGGAGCAGTGAGGGATTTCATCACAAAAGGACTGGAGTAAATGGTCAAAGATCTATTGAGATGTTTAGAAAATAGGAAAGTGTTGAATAGCAGAGAAATTGTTGAGACTAAATCATGACAAATCAACCAGGTGGTGGGGATTGTATTCCTTATTAAACCACTGTGAAGTCAATGAGTGGGTAGCTGGAAAAGAATAAAAAATAAATAAAATTTATAAAAAATATAAAAAACAAACAGCAGTTTTCTGCTGCAGTGGAAAGCTCTGTCACTCAATGTCCTTGGAGCTTTCTCTCTCACCTGCTGCTGTTCCAGGTGTGCAGAGTGAAGCTGGTGACAAACCAAAGCCAAAGGGTGTGTGGTGCCAAAATGCCATGGTGGGTGTTCAGGGGATCTGGGGAGCAAGATGAGAATTCCAACTGATCTCAGTAAAGTGAAGAGGGGATGGAGGAAGGTTTTACATCAGCATATCACAAATACCTTCAATAGAGCTGAAGGTGCTGTGGGGTGAAGTGGGGGATGGAGATTGTGTTATCTTGCTGGGTTTGTGATTCTTCAGCACAGATTCCTTACTGAATGTCTGTAAGAGTGAAAAATGCATCCTGTAAAAATGTGTCATGTGCCTGAGCTTGTTCCTCATGTGATGTGGGCTCAGTTCTGTCTCTTAATTCTATCTTTGGCTGGCAGATTCCATTTCTGAAGAGAAACTTGGCTTTTGTAGGTAATTCATGTTCTCCATGCAAAGGAAACTTCTTTTTTTTATTGGAAGGAATAAAAAGAACTCAATTCATTGGTTTGAGGTAGCTGCAGAACTTTTGATGCTTTTCAAACCCTCATTAGGCAGGAAACCTGAAATGGTTATAAAGAATGCCAGGGATATCTGCTTATAGTTGGAAAAAGCCTTTATCTCATGTAGCCACACTTCCATCAAAAATATTAATAATGTGATTATTAATAATATTATAATTATATTAATATTATTATAATATTAATATTATTATAAAATAATATTATTATAAAATAATATTATTATTTTTTAGTTTAGTTCTTTTCACTGAAGGATTTTACATTTCAAAATCATCTTTTTTAAATAAAAACAGAGAAATGCCATTGCTGTTCCTCAAAGGAGCAAACTGAAAAGCAAAACATGAAGTCACTTGTTCACCTTTGGCCACAGAACTTCAGTGATTAAAACTTCAGGAATTAAAATCTGAAGTTATTGAGTTTGTGGGGTGTTTTTTGATGTCTTAACAGTTTGAGACACAAATGTTTCATGGGAAATGTTGTGCATGTAAAATAGAGAGTTCTTCATGTATTTCTGTCTTCTAACATGTTCTCACACAGATCTTTCTGCATCCTCATTTTTTGGTTTATATGTCTGTAGCTGAAGTTGAGCATGCATTTCTTGCCACTTGAGTGCTGTAATTGGAGAGAAGCAATCTGCTGTGTTTTGCTGAGCTGATCTCTGGATTTATCTTGCTCACTAAAGTCTCATTGTCACTGAGGGTTCTGGTTTTAAGATTAATTTAGCCGGGAGATGTTAATTTAGAATAAAAACAAATCCATTTTTGCCTTGCCTTTAGAAATATGAAGCTGGCTTTGGGCTGCAGTTCCATAGGTTTTGTGACAAATGAGGCAAGAAATAAATTGGCAAAGCCCTTGTGTCCAAAGCACAGTGGTACAGTGTGCTCCCTAATTCTCAGCCCCAAAGATCTCAGCAAAGGCCACAAATTAAACAAAATCAAAATTAATCAACTCTACAATCCAAATACAATTATTGAGGCTTTCATTTACTACAAAGAAGCAGTTGTGAAAGAGGCACTGGAGCAAGTTCTTTTGTGCAGGAAGGGAAAACCAGCAGCAAGGTGTGGAACAGAGAATGAAACCCTGCAGGTGAGGCTGTCTTTGGAGCCAAAAGAAAGCAGCACTTGCAGGCAGAAATGCAAATCCAGTGTTGGGGAAGGGGAAGGTTTGGGGCTGAGCTGCTCAGGGTGTCAGTGCAGCACTTGGCCCATTACACAGCAGGGATTTGGGGCCATGGAATGATGTCCCAGTGAACATTCCCTGCAGGAGGGGAATGCAGCTCTGCAGCTCTGCATGGGTGCATTCCCTGCCTGGGGATGGAGGGCAGCAGTGCTGGACACAGCACAGCTCACAAGAGCTCTCTGCACACCTCTGGGGCTCTTGTTTTGGGGAGACAGAGTGCTCCATGTTACTTCATGACCTGCATGGATCCATCCTCACTGCCTGGTTTTATACAGATACTGAATTTCTTCTTCTGTTGGATGGGCAAACACCATCTCAGTGCAAATTAAATCCAGCTAAGCATAAGAACTCCATCTTTAGTTGCTGTTCCTGAGACAGAACTTGTGGGCTTGTCATGAAAATCATTTTAGAGGGACAGAAATTGCTTTGGGCAGCTATATGGTTTTCATCTCAGTGCTACAAATAGAATAAAAGCTTTATTCCCATAGGTGGGAGATGCACTGTCTTTTAACAGATCTCTGCTGGACTTCCATTTTCTTTTTTACTGACTCTCAAAGTAGCAATGTGATATTAATATGTAAGTAGTGTAGTAAGTTATGTCTAACACTTTTTGGAGTCCACCTGCCTTAGTCCAGCCGTGCTTGCACATTTTCCTGGTGCTGCAATGTGTGTGCATCACTGGTGTTTCCTTTGACTTGCCTAGTGTATGGCTGGTTTTTATTTTAGAAATAAGTACAGTTAATTTTCTGTAGGCTCTGATAAGCTCTGTTTCTTAGCAGATTAATGATTTAATGAAAATGTAATGTCTTTTCAAGGTAGGAATAGTTTTAAGAGCTGTCAAGTTGTAGTCTGGTGCATGGAATAAAATCTTCAGCTCTTCAGAGTTGCTTTACCCCCTGTTCCCACTGCCAAGTCAGTTTGGAAGCAATTGTACATAAATCAGCAGACTATCATCATGAAATGCCTGCTTGGTAAAGATGGAAAATTTAACTCCTCATGACCAACAGGCACAGATTTCCAGTTAAATTTTCATTCCCATTCTGAGTACTGATATGGCTGCTCTGGAACATGCACAGGAAAGGACAAAATCCACTTTTCAGGTGCTCTATTCCCCAGGAAATCCTACAAAAAAAACTTTTAAAAATAAGGACTGTAGGAATGCACAAAAACTAAAACAAAAAAAGCTCTCATTCCTTTCTTTGGAATTTGTGCACTGCCCATTTTTCTAGTTTATGTCTTGAACATAAAGATTTGTTTTGATTTGAGGCAGGAGTCAGGATAGCCTAGTGGAAGTATTTCATTACTTAACTTCCCAGCACCTCAGCTGAGGTTGGTGACTGGGACTTGGAAATGCACACCTACACCTTCAATGAACAGGAGTTTGCTGATCAGAATGGGTTACAATAACTTCTCTCCACATTCTAGGAATAGGCTTTTTTATTTTTTATTATTTTTTATTTTTACTTTTTATTTTCATTTTTATTTGTTATTTTAATTTTTTATTTGTTATTTTAATTTTTTATTTTTTATTTTTATTTTTTAATATTTTTTATTTTTTATTTTTATTTTTTATATTTTATTTATATTATTTTTTATTTTTATTTTTTATTTTTTATTTTTATTTCTTATTTGTTATTTTAATTTTTATTTTTTATTTTTTATTTCCTTATTTTATTATTTTTTATTTTCTATTATTTTTTATTTTTATTTCTTATTTGTTATTTTAATTTTTATATTTTTATTTTTTATTTTTTATTTTCATATTTTATTATTTTTATTTTTTATTTTTAATTTTTATTTTTTATTTTAATTTTTAATTTTTTATTTGTATTTTTTATTTTTATTTTTTATTTTTTATTTTTATTTCTTATTTGTTATTTTAATTTCTATATTTTTATATTTTTATTTTCATATTTTATTATTTTTTATTTTTATTTTTTATTTTCATTTTTATTTTTTATTTTTATTTCTTATTTTTTATTTTAATTTTTATATTTTTATTTTTATTTTTTATTATTTTTTATTATTTCTTATTTTTTATTTTTAATTTTTTAATCTTTTTTATTTATTTATTATTTTTTATGTTTTTAAATTTTTTATTTTTTATCTTTTAATTTTTAATTTTTAATTTTTTTTTGTTTAAATTGTGCAGCCTTCTAGAATTTCAGTTTATGCTGTGGCCCTCAGTTCTCAATATGATACTTGACAAGATACAGCACTTCCCATCTGGGAATGTTAAAGCAAAGTCCATGTTAACTCCTGAAATAAGCCTTTGTTTAAAAAAAAAATAAATAAAGTGTTTCTCTTATTTAGGAATAAGGGAAACTCAACACAGAAAAATCCAACTGGCATGAATAAATTGTCTAAATTGCTTGTAGTAGAGTGACTTTCAGACCACACTCAAGTAATTCAACTGTATCTTGCACTCCCAAAATAAGATTTCATTTGTTGTTGTAAATGAACAAAGTTCTGGTATTCAAGTGTTGTTTAAAGGACAGAATTAAAATTAATTTTCTTACTCATGATAGAAAATTGTTTTGAATAGGACAGAGAGCAGGAGATCCACAGGGAGGTTCTTTTCTCTTTCCCAAGTCTCCACTTGCTTTTCTTTGGCTGATTTTCAGAACCTTGTTCTCTGCCTACCTGTGGTGGTCTGTGATTCACACTGGACTCCAAAAAAGGTTTTTTAAGACACACAAGATGTATGTTGGATAAGAGAGGAGCTCATTGCCAGCTTTGAGGCACCTGTTGATCCCTAATTTGCTGCTTCTGAGGAGAACAGCACTGATTTATATAATATATAATTATATAAACATAAAAACACATTCCTTCCAAAGAAATGTCTTTTGATGGATGTTTTGCATGACCAGTGTGATTGGGAAGGTGGAAACTTAATTATCCAATCCCTGGTCATTGTTGAGAATTTATAAATACTGGAGTCAGAGAATAAAGGTATGATAATAAATGCTTTCCTGTTCTGACCAAAAAAAAATAAATATAAATGAACAGAGAAAATGAATTATTCAAAACAAGCAGAAAGGAAAATAACAAAGAAAATAAACAATGTTCTAAACAATCAGAAGGCTCTGGTTTCAGGGTAGGGTAGTCACCATCACCAAGGCTGGAAGGGTCTTTTAATGAGATGTTTCTTCTTCATATTATGGAAGAATATTTTATTTTTAAAACATTGCTAACAGCTGAGTCTTCCACTGTGTCCTTTGAGGATGTGTTTGATAGCTCACTGCAGGGCTGAACTATGTACTTGAATAAAAACCCCAAACCTACATCAGGATTTCTTTCTTGTGTAGTTTTAGCACATTATTATTTAACAAAGAACAGTAGTTCTCAATGTCATTCTAACATTTTTTTTCTAGATAATTTTTTTGGTCCTCGATTGTCTTTTCACTGGAAACTCACAAAATTGTGACAGCCACATGCACAAATATTTTCCCAGCCTGTTTCACAGTTACACTAAATTCAGCTATGTTTTTGTCTTTTTGATTGTTATGGTAATCATCCTTAAGGAGAAGCCAGCTTTAAATGTGTTTTTCTATAATTACTAAGCTTTTCAGTGGTCCTTAAAGTTGTTTGGGACTTCTGGTTTCAGTGGCCAGTTGCCAAAACAGTTTTTCTCTTCCACATAGCTGGCTGTTCTTCTGTTCTCTACCACTGTCTAATCCTGCAAATGTTGATCTGTGTTAGCTAAAGAGCAAAATTATAAATTTTAACAGAATGATACAAAATGGAAAGCCAATTCTGTGACTAAACTCATTGTCTTGGTTAATAGTTGGGAGGTTATATATTCCTCATTCACAATTTTATAGTTGGCAGTTATAAAAGTAAATGCAAAATCTCGTAGAGATTTAGCTCAAAATTTGTGTGTATGGCTTATAATTTAAAAAATTGCTAAGGAAAGGACACACTTTTCTTGTGAAAGATGCAAGAACAGGATGATTTTAAATGGTTCAATCAAGCATATTTGTAAAAGTGGTGAAACAAATCTTTTTTGGTTTTTTTTTTAAAGCTTTATTTTTCATATTGTGCCTTCTCCTGGTTTCAGGAAACTGGTTTCAGTTTGGGCCCTGGGGTAAACAGGAGTCATTGTTTACATGGTACAGGGCAAGAGGCTAATTGACTCTTTCATTTCTCTTCTTTTATTTCATGTACATGTAGGAAAGGCACAGCAGAGAAGCTGCAATCACACAACTTCTCAGGTTAAAACAGCCTGGATGGGACAATGAAGCTGCATTTGTGCTCCTAATAATTCAATAAATCATCACAAGTGCTGATCTGTATTCAGAGCCAGCACCTGGGGATTTTCTCCTGGGCTTTGGGTTTGCATCATCTGCAAAAGTAACAAAATGCCATCATTTTGTTACTGCACTTTGAATTTGTTTTCCTTCTTTATACATAAGGTGCTAGAGAATGGCAAGACTGGAAGTGGTTGTTTTAAATGGAATCCATAACTCCTTCTAGGTGTGTAATTTTACCTTAGCCAAAGACCCTTTTTTGGTTTCCAGACTCTAAAATTAATATACAACTGCTTTTTCTTGCTTTTTTTTCATAACTCGGGGAAGGTTTTCTTGAAGCCTTTAAGTGTATGAAACTATCAGAGATGCCAGAACACTGTAATGCTTTTTTTATTATTATTGTTATTATTTGTGCCTTCTGTGCCAGGCTGTGGAATACAAAATCATACAGAAAATCTTAAAAAAAATAATTCAGTCTATCTGAATATTACACTTAGCCACATTCTCCACAGTTGTTTAGGTCTTATTGAAATACAGGAGTATGCAAATAAACAGAAGAGTTCCTCTTGATGTTCCAATACAGTGAAATCCACTTTAAGGAGCATTTTGAGTTTCACATGCAGTTTCTGCTGTGGGAATGAAGCTGTGCTCTGCAGGCCAAGACTGAAAACACATTTTTGGGAACACGAGGAGCTGTGGTGTGACTGCAGGGCAGGCTGAGCTGCAGAGCCATCTGCTCCTGCTCCCCTCTCCCAGGTCCTCCTGCAGCTCACAGAGCTCCACTGCACTGCTTTGGGACACTCCACAGCAATAAAATGTCCACATTTTTCTGAGGTTACTTTTCTGCTGGCTCAGTGCACAGAAGGAGCAATCCATAACTCTCAGAGAACACGAGGCAAGGTTTGAATGTCATGTCTCATGTCAAGGAAGGAGATGAGTGTCAGCAGGCTGCTGGAGTGGCCTGAACTGCGACTCCAGCTGCAAAACCAAAATCCACCCCTTGCCTTCGGGTCTTCATCCACAGCTTGGTTAAAGGGCTGAGATCTCTGTGTGGTGAACCTGCCCTGCTTTATAACCCGTCCCTGTTCAGCTTTCCCTCTTGGTAGAAGGTTTGTGCTGCTCCTGACCTGCTGCCTTGGCCAGCTGTGTCCCTCATCAGCAGTGTTGAGATGCAGGGTGGTGTTCTCTGCTCAGGATCTGCTCAGTTCCATCCCTCCTCCTCCTGCCTCTGCCACTCATTCCTCACTCTGAGCTGGGTGGCTTGATTAGCCTGATTAAAGTAAGTGTCTGGATTGAGAGGGTTAAAGAGCATCCATCTGTTGTGGATTTACTGCTGCTCCAGTGGAGGCAGGAGGGCCAGGAATCAGTGAGTGGCTTAGTCCAGTTCTCACTGCTGGCAGCTGACAGGAGCACTGATGAGGTGATAATGAACTAAAAAGTCTGCCCTGTTGGCTGGGTGGGAAAGGGACCCAGACAGTGGGCAAGTCTCACCCCGCTCCTTGCCAAGGTTGTCACGTTTTAATAGAACCCATCTAAAGCAGAATTAACAAGTGTACGTTCCTGGAGCAGTTTCAGCAGTGAAACTCATCACAGGAGAAACCCACAGCTCTGCAGCACCACGCAGCCCAGCAGTGGCAGTGGCACCAACAAGAGGGTTTGCACAATAAGATGCACAATAACTTCCTTTGAAATGCCATCTGAGGTTGTGCAGAGCACACCCCTTCCATTTTAGTTCCACTTATTAACATTTTTAACCCTATCCAATGATCCTTGAAATATCCCAGTCAGGATCTGAGATACATCCTAAAGGCATTGCTTTGTGTTTTCCCTTCATTGCTTTAAATGCTACAAAGAATTTGTTTTTCTTACTTTCTCTTTAAACCTCTGTATTTCATTAGAACACATTCCAGATTGCCTGTGAGCTCACTGTATTTCCCATTTGACACCAGCCCAGCTAATGCCAAGTGTGAGTGTTCATTATTTGTCTGTGCTAACACATCTACTGCCATGTCAAGGTGTAGGTGTTGGGGGTTTTTATTCAAGTACATAGTTCAGCCCTGCAGTGAGCTATCAAATACACTGGAGCATCCTCAAAGGACACAGTGAAAGACTCAGCAGTGTTTCAGGAATAAAATATTCTTCCATAATATGAAGAAGAAACATCTCATCACAAGACCCTTCCAGCCTTGGTGATGGTGACTACCCTACCCTGAAACCAGAGCTGGTTGTGTAGCTGAGGAATACACTGTAGGCACTCACCAGGCTCCTTACATTGACATATGCTGTTCTTCTCAACTTACTTGTTGCTGACAGAATTAATAAAGGTTCAAGATTTTACAGGCCTTTAATTTGTAAAGAGTCAGCAGAGAGTAAGAGCATGAAATATCCTAGCGAGAGTTTGTCTTTTTTGTAGACAACAGAGCTGAGTTTTGCAGGCTGGGTTAGAAGCTGTTTATTCCATGGCTGAAGTGTTTGGAAGGCAGCTTCATTCATAGAGGGAAAACCTCTCTGACCTTTGTGCAGAACATTGAGGGGGAAGATCGTGACCCCGGAGTCTCCGGTGGCTCTTGATTGAAACCTTGTGTTTCAAGAAATAAATGTTTAAAAACACTTCCTTATAAGGCCTGGGCTGCATAGACTGACTTTTTTTTTTTATAGCATTTTAACTATTTTGGTAAAAGGTGTTTCTTCCCCTGCCCCCCTTCTGATCCTACCAAAAGGGCTAACTCAGCACAATCATTAGTGTGACCCTCAGACTGAGTGCAATTTTGTCATTATAAATATGACTTAAATTGATATACAGCTTCTTTTCCTAAGCCTTAGGCCTGAGCTCTCTCACACAATTCTTATTTTATTCCAATTACACAGATTTTGTTTAATTTCATGATACATTAAGTCTGAAACCACAGATATTTCCAAAGTTACAAAGTTCACCAATAAGAAACTGTTTTGGTTTAAAAAGCCCAAGTCAGAGAAACCTGCAACTCTTTTATCTGCTCTAACAGCGGCTCAACAGTTGTATCAAAACACAGGGAAAAAAAAGAAACCAAAGAGGGCTAAAAATAAGGCTGATCCCTAAGTGATCAGCTAAAAATAAGCTGATCCCCATGTCTCTGCATGTGTGTGTTTGTATGACTGTAACAATTCATGGGCATGCCCATGCCAATTGCAGGAATAGATTTTGTAGGTACAAACCAATCCAAAAAGGAAAAAAATTGTAAGTTCAGCCTTGAGAAAAGACAGCAGCTCTAATGGGTGGGATTGGATGTGAGGGATGTTGGGAACCGTATCAAAACCTTACAAAAAACTTAATTTGTGTGTTTAATTGTTAGCAGTCAGACTGAAGTAAATATTTTCATACCCTTTATTTGATGTCTCCATTATTCAGAGGCAGAAAGTCAGGAATTTCAGAATTTCTTACTTCATCTGCCTTGCTCACATAGATTTTTAGCAGTGTTTGAAAACCTGGGGATACAAATAGTCCTGCTCATACAGTCATTTCACATTGGATGTGTCCCTCTTTGCTTGGCAAGCTGCTGTGCTCTGCTGGCTGGACCAGTGCCCATCATCTGGGGTGGCCAGGGCTCCAAAAACCTTCTTTGCTACCAAAAAAATCCCTCCTTACTCATCTGTACCATGAATGTTGTGGTTCAAGGGAGGAGGGAATTGTTTTTAACCTGATCTATGTATCTATTAAACAAGGAGTTGGCACCCCTGGACTGTTATTTATGACTGGCAAAATGCAGTCTCTGTCATGTGCATTATGGATGTAGTCTGTAGTTTTCAAATTAATTAAAAATTATGTGTGTTTTCTCTTTTTTTTTTACTTTGAGGGGAGAGGGTATTTGTTCAAAATCAAAATTTTAGGATATGAAATGAGATGTGGTTTGTAAGTGCTCACTAATGTCAAAAAGTGATCTGTCCCATGAAGCCCTTTCTCAAGAGTCTTCCTCAAATAAAGCCAGGAGTGACACTGAGCAGAGCTGCTGAGAATCTTACAGCCATTCTATCTTAAAATGTTCCTTTTCTTCTAATAGAAAGGGTGGGAGGTTACCAAATGGCATCCTTGAAGCTGTCACAGGAAAGGGCTTTTTTCTGTTTTGATCAGATCAGCATTGTCAGAATTTCTCCTAGAATATCTCAGAGCAACAGATTGAAATGTTGTTGTCTGGACAGATGAAAATTCAGTCATCTGTTCTGTAATTATATAGTAAGGATATACTATTGGATTTATTTTGTATTACATTCACTTGGTGGTGATATGTTCGTGTCTATTCATGTCTAAAATAGAAACCATTTTGATACAGGGAGCACAAAAGAAATTTTTGCCATAGAAAAACAACTTTTGTGTACATTTCAGAGTGATACTGATGTCATCCTGATCACATTATCTTTATGAGCCTTGTCTTCTCCCTCTTCTCACTTTTTGGAGAAGCAGAGTCTGAAAACTGGAGCCACTACATAAAAAATCAAAAGTCACCTCCAAATTTCTTCTATGCAAGACTTGGGTGTAAAGGCATTCACTTTTATTATTCAGTTTTATCTTCTATTTAATGTCTCTTGGTTTCAGTATTTTGTGGGTTTATAGCTTCCAGGTCAGATCTTCTAATTCTCGTAATAATTAGGACAGCTGTATAATGTAACAAAAAATCAAGTAGAAAAGCTGCTGAATGCTGATTAGAAGTTATCTCTTACAACTCTAGGTAGCAACTTCTGCTGATGAATACCATCAAACCTTCACAGACCATTCAGATTAGGCTTCCCATATTTTTACTCTCAAGGAAACCAGAATGCACTGGTTTTAAACTTGATTGCCAAGTATTTTTCTACCCAGAAATTCTTTTTCCTTCAGTCCTTTTTTTCCCCCCTTCTCTTTTTTGTTGACTGTACTCACAAGTCAGGGTGTGTCAGAGTTGCTGATCCTGCACAGTGACCATTCCAATCTGCTTTAGTTTCTTACCAATTCTTCATTTAATGATTTCCCAGTCCTGGAAGATCTCAGGAACCTGGGTGGCTGCTTTCCACAGAGGTTTGGGAATAGAGTGAGAGCATGTTTCATGCCATCCTGTAGAGCTGAAGGGAAGCACTTCAGCCTAGGAAACATTTCCTTTTGAATCAGGTTGTACAGAACCTCTGGCTTCTTCCAGGGCTTTATTGACATTGCTGCCACTGTGATTAAGTTTCTTGGTATTGCTGATTATTGTGATGGCATAGAGCCAAAATCACTGTTTCTTTTGGCTGACTAGGAAAAAAGACAGTATGAAAATGTTTTTGGCAGGGAAAAAAAAGATGATTGTTGTATCCTGGTATCATACTGGAATTGAAGTTAATTTTTTGACACCACAATCTTCAGTACAGTTCATGGCAGAGGTGCTGGGTGAGGCAGCATTTAATAAATAACATTCCCTTACTGAATACATAGAACAGGTAAAAAGTAAATTGAGTGCACTTCCCTGCTGTGGTTCAGTGCTTTTTGAGAATTCTGTTTTGAAGAGAAAGTGTCCCTGATCTTCCCTGCTGGCTCAGCTGCATCTTCCTTCATCCAGCACAGTTTTCCTTCTGTGCAGGGGGCCTGGTGACAGTTCTTCACATTCCATAATGCAATCAGTCTCTTCTCATAAAGGCTGATCTTTTCCTTCTCCAGCCTGAAGAGTTAAGGAAGTCCACTTCTGAGCCCCAGTTCATAGCTAGAATTCTACTTTAAAAGCTTTAAAAGCCACCTCTGGCATGGGAATGTATGGGCTTGCTTCCAGTGAGACTTTCTCTTCTTGTGTTACAAGTTTATTTCTAAGCTGCTCTTGGGACATAAAAATACATCTGTGGTGGGTTAGCTTTGGCTAAGGGCCAAAGTCCCACCCAGCCCCTCACTCTCCCACCCTCCTCAACACAACAGGAGTAGAAAACAGGAGGAGAAGGCTCATGCATCATGGTGAAGACAGGGAGATGTGATTGGTGTCATGGGCAAAACAAACTCACCGTGGAGAAGATGAATGTATTGCCAACTAAAGGTTTGGGTAGTGAGAAACCAAGTCTAACAATCAAACAACACCTTTCCAGTGCCATCTGCTGTGTTCTCCTGCAGCCCAGCCCTCAGACTCCCCTGCTGCCTCGGTGCAGGGATGGGCTGGGTGTGGTCAGCACAGTTTCTCTGAGGGTTTGTAGGTTGGTTTGGAAGGCACCTTCAAGGTCATCTGGTTCCAACCCCTCTGCCATGAGCAAGGACACCTTCCACTGGACCAGATTGCTCCAAGGCACACCCAGAGCAGCTCCAGGGACTGGGCATCCACAGCTTCTCTGAGAAACGTGCTGCAGCGTCTCACCAAATCCCAACTTTTCCCCCAAATTTAGCAGGGCAAGCAGAGCAGCCTCACTGCATTTCATCCACTGTCTGTGGGAGCCTTCTGCAGGCAGGCAGCTCTTTCCTTGCAGCAGTGTGGGCTGCAGTCCTTCAGGAGAAGATGTGCTCTCGTGTGGGCTCTCAGGGGCCAGCAGTGGCTCTCTGCTCCAGCCTGGGCTGTCCCTGGGCATCAGCAGATCTGTGGTTTGTACCTGGAGCACCTCCTTCCCCTCCTCCTTCTCTCATCTTGGTCTTCCCAGTGCTGTTCCTCACCCTTTTCCCCCATGCCCCTTCCCTTGCCTGTGCTTTGTGAAAGGTTTTGCCCTTTTTAAAGGAGGTTTTCCCAGGGATGGAACAGCGTGGTTTCAGCAGCTGGGCTGAGGGGTGAGCAGTGTCCTGCAGTGCATCCTCTGCAGCCACCAGGAACCAGCACAGGGCAGCCCTGGGCTCTTCTCCCAGAGGCTCCTGCAATCCCTCAGCTGCCAACACCTCCTCATGGACACCTCATAGAGCATCAAATGATATTTAAAATTTTCATTACAGGGAAGCTACGAGAGCGTAACAATGCTTCCTGACGCACTACCGTGCCACTTGCTGAGTGACAGAGTGTTTTCTTCCTGGGAAAAAGGAATTTATTTTCCATGCTGGGTTTTAACTCTTGCACAGATGTAGACAAGGCTGCTGGTACAGGAGGTCAGGCTCTTCTGCTAAGTGTCAAACGTGCTTAAAATATGGGAAAACACTTCTTTGTGCAGCAGGTCCTGAGGCTTTGTGGGCACAGAGAAGTCTGCACTGTGGAGACAGTGTCTGCAGGATCAAATGTGGCTTGGACACATTCCTGGACAACAGGTCCATAAGTGGATATTGGAATGAGCTTAGATAGGGGTGTGCTGTGTAATATCCTTAATGCTGTAATTCTCAAAGCTGGCAAAATACGAGTGACTGAGCCAACAGGCTGTGATACAGCTTCTAATAGAGCTGGAGAAATGCAACCAAGAGAAAAGCATGGCACTGAGGTCTGAAAGGCTGAAATTAAGGAGACAAAATTGAGCCCAAATGAATTTGGAATCGTTCAAGGAAGATGCTGAGAAAATCATGGACTTTAGCCTAGAAAGGCAAAAGGCAGAATTCAGTTTGTCCCATAGGTGAGTGTGGTGTAACACTAAGAATCTACAGGTATTTTTGTCATATGGCTTTAATCCTGGTTCTCTTAAGAATTGCCTCTTGCAATGTTTCTGTGTATTATCAAGTGTCAAAGTGGATCAGACCTAAGTGGTTAGCTGGAGTTGAGGTCACTTCAATTACCCTGATTGCTGCTGAAAACAGCAAGGCTTGATTGGAGGAAGCAGATTTGGAGTTCTTTCAGAAGTGCCTACAAACAGTTTTTAAGAAGTTTGATCACACAGGGATTCTTTGCTTTAGGTTTCCCTATAATGGAAATATCTGTCTGATTGCCTTTTGCTACAATTGCAATCACGTTTTTATTCCTCCTTATTGTAACTTTATCTTGCTTTACCTCAGATTTTTCCATTAATTTCAGGAAACAAGAGCCTGACACGGTAATGCTTGTGAGTGAAGCCTGGTCCTTGGCATCCTGATGTTTGAACTTTCTGGATTAGAATTGTTGACTCACAGCAATCAGGTTCACTCTTGTTGTGTCTGACAGGGAACAGAGGGGACTAAGCCAAAACCAGAGCCCCCAGAGTAAGGGCATTAGACCTGTCTTTTCCAAAGTGAATGGTTTCCCTTCTAAACAGTCTCTGGAAAGAAGCTTAGGAATTCCTTAGGGAGGCAAGTTATAAAACTTGAGATGCAGATATTTAAATCCTATGAGCCAGCCAGCAGTAGTGGAATTGGCTGTCAGAACTTGTAAAAATCACAACCAATCTCTTTTATTGTCTTGTGGCTGCATCTCAGCTTGTGCAGGGTGAACTTTCCCCACCATATCCTGTTTGCTACTGTTAGTGTGAATAGAAATGGCAGTGCAAGCTGCATCCAGAGGAAGCAT
Source organism: Parus major (assembly GCF_001522545.3). Classification (NCBI taxonomy): domain Eukaryota; kingdom Metazoa; phylum Chordata; class Aves; order Passeriformes; family Paridae; genus Parus; species Parus major. The sequence goes on along the minus strand of NC_031773.1, from coordinate 69,076,262 downwards.
CTTTGGGCTGTGAAAGGTTATCACAGGAATCCTTTAGTCTGCTCAAATGGAAGAACATGAGAATTTATATCCATCATGCCAGAGGGGCTTCAGAAATGACTGGAGCCCAATCTTGCATCTATTCCATTTTAGTAATTAAGTGGAGCTGCTGCAGTATTCCAGGTTCTTGTGTAGGATGCTTTCAGCTGTGTAATTTTCACTGGAAGCTATTGAACATATTGAGGGATTTCCATTTGTGTGCCAGTCAAGAGTTCCAGTGTGTTTGGGAAGTTGTTTCCTCTCCACTACAAAGGAATCCAGATTATTCAAAGAAATAAATAAGAAAAGTTCTCCTTCTGCTGCTCCCCATGTTATGTATGATGCTGCCACAACTTGCAGCATGATGTGATTCTGACTGAAAATTCCTAACTACAAATTCAAACTCAGGGAATTTGTAGTTAGGAATCTCTGAATCTCTGTCTTGTGCATCAAGCCTCAGAAAATCTTTTTACATTCAAGCTCTGGGCCCCAGTCTGGTTCTGGTTAGAGTTCTGGCAATGGAATTAGAATTTATGGGAATCTTCTGGTAGCTAGTGGTTGCAGAGGAGCTGTACTGCACTTGAGAGTGGTTATGTGGTGTGGTTGTCTTTGTTTGCAAGGCAGTGAACTTGGTGGCACCACTAAAACAGGATTAGACAGAAAGATCAGTGTGGGTGGCAGCCATTTAGATGATAAGACATTAATTCAATAATTCATGTTGGCCACCTTTTTATGCCCTAAGCTGTGATTGAAAGGATATCCATCAAGAGCCACATGAAGTCTGTTATTTGTCTCTTTAGAGAGACACAAAAATCCAGAATCCTGTAGCTTCTTGGCAGGTACTATAAGGTCTTCATCACAGTGTGTGTTACTGAAAAGTTTTTGATTCTGGAACACTGCAGTGCTGAGTCTGGAGCCCTCAGGTCATGAGCCAGTTCAGGAGTCAGCTGTAGGCTCAATTTCAGACATATTGATGATAACATTGATGTTATCATGCAATGTGCAACCCTGGTAACTTTGCTTGATTTGGGAACTTCATAGAAAAGGAGACAGAGTGATAATTTTTAGCAGTGTGGTTGCCCCTAGATTCAAACAGAGGAATGTCTGCATGCAACTGAGCTGGAAGAAAAACAAATTCTAGCACAGAAATTAACAAGTTAGACTATTGTTCTTCAACATGTGCTAGAAACTATCTAATAAAATCCTGTATTTCTAATTGGATCCAGTTTTTCCATTGAGATGCATTTGCATTGCATAATCTCCTATCCCATTGAAAAATGCCCTTGGGCATTACCAAGTGCACTGCACTGATGGATAATTTGACTGCTCTTCAGGTCTTCCATCTTTACAGTGGCATGAGCTGCAGATTTTGCTTGTTTTTGGTGACCACAGCAGCCCAGGCTCAGCTGTGTGGTGTTTCAGAGGCTGTTCCTGATCCTTCTGGAACAGCTGGATCCCTCTGGGTGAAACAGCTTCTGTTATGCACTTGTGGTCACTATGGTTTGAAGCAAAATGGGGAAGTTGAAGGGGCTTAATCCTTAAGAATCAATCAATAAACCAATGGTTCATCTGGAAAATAACCCAACAGAGTATTTCCTGTGGCAATTCCTTATATCTGATGTATTTGTTTTTGGAATGCAGAGCACTAACTTTTAAACCCCACCTTTGGTTGGATGTGCAAAGGAGACTTTGCAGAGTCCACCTGTTCCTCTTCCTTTTTTAAATGCAAAACTGTCTTCTGCACTTTGTTAGAGTGGAAAACAATTTGCTGAGCTGGTATGAGCTGGTTTAATGACATAAAGATTGTAAGTGCAACATCAGGATAATAAAAAAAGAAAATATTTATAATAGCTTGGTCTGAAGTGAGGACCTTGTTGAGTATTGTCAGTAAAGAGCCCCAGGTTTGTGTTTCCTTTTGCACAGGAAATGAAAAGTCATCCCAAAACACATCACACAGCCTGGTTACTGCAGCAGGCACCCCAGGGGTGGGTTTGGGGTTGTGAGACAAAACCTCCCAGCTCCTGGGGAAGGTTCTAGAGCAGGCTGCCAAAAAGCAGCTGTCAGTGAGGTGATCAGCCCTGTCCCCATGGGTCACCATTCCAGTGACACTCTCACTTCCAGAGTTCAGCTTGCTGCATCATGTGCCTGGCTCAGGTGAGTCTCCTCTGAGCACCCAGGGGCTCTGGATCCCACTTCTACAGTGGATCCTCTCTCTGCAGTAGTTTTAATTCCTAGAACTGGGAACAAAACAGGGATTCTCTTGTTCTGTTCATTCCTGTGCTCCTCATCGTTTTGCCCAGCACTGATTCCATGTGAGGTTCATGGCTCAGGAGCTGTGAAGGGAACCTGGGCATGTCCTGGGTGGTGAATTCTGCTTGGGCAGCCAGTGGGAGGCAATGCTGGGAGCAATAACACAAATAAATGCCTTTTCAAGTGGGCCAGAGAGCTTGCTGAAGGCCTTTTGGCACAATGTCTGCTTCATTCAGGTGCATTCCCAGAGTGCTCTGTCATGACTGGTAGCTTGAAAAAAAATAGAGTGAGATAGAAAATAGAGAAAAATGTTTTAGCTTTGTATTCCTCAGGGTGTTGTTAAAAATCATTAAATTAATTAATCAGTATTAAATCTCAGAAATAGTTGCACCAGTCCATTGCATCATTAGAATTTTTATTCAGATTACTCCAGTGCTTAAGCTTTGTTATCAATTCAACATTTTTTCCTAAGTGATCATGAGAAGTTAATGTTCTTTGGTTTTACTATTTGAGCTACCCCTGTAATTACCCATTTCATGCCCTCTGTAGTGTTAGATGTGGCAGCTAACACTAAAATAAAGAGGTGCACTCCAGCAGGAACTTGTGCTGCACTGGATTTAACAAAGTGTTGTGTTTCAGTTTTATCATTTAATGTACATTTGTGTTTCAAACACAATGTTTAATGTATTATTTGTGTTTCAAAGTTTTATCATTTAATGTACATTTTGAGACAATTAACCCTTGCCAAATATAATAGCAACAGTAATAATCAAAGAGATTTCTAGTTGGAGAAAAAACAAAAGCATCTTTAATGCTTGCAGAGGGATTTTTGTAAAAATCCTTATGTGAAGGTGCCTGGGAGAGGAGGATGGGCAGAGATCCCCACTTTGCCATGCCCAAGGGGAAGCTTGATGGCAGAATTCCAAAGCCCTGAAAGCCAAGGACTCTGAGCAAGGTTGACACTGATGTAACCTGAGCAGTACAGGTGACATTGCTTTAATTCTGTGCATGTTCAGGAGTGGTGATTGCTAATGGAAAACACAGATAAAGTGCAGGAAGAGCCATTAGGAACTTGCTTCACCAAACCCTTCCTGAAGGGGTCTGTAAGGGGCTGCTGTGCTCAGGGATGAGTTCCATCAGGCTGTGGAGGTAGAAGTGTAAGTCACAGCCTGAGCACACCCCTAATGCCTTCTGCTGTGTTGAGGGGCTGTGAGGAGTTTCTGTAATTGCAGAAGATGGCTGAAGCCTTGCTGTGCTGTGTGCCCCTAATTTCCTTCCCATTTCCCTCGTGCCAGCTCCTCCTGCTCCCCCTCTCCCAGCCCAGATGTTGCCACACGTGGTTTTGTGTTTTTGCAGAGTTCACAAGCTCAGGTGTCCAGGTCCTCCAGATGAGCTGATGTTGTGCTTCAGTGGGCTCTGTGTGGCTGGAACCTGGGGCATCCAGGTGTGTCTTTCCCCACAGCCAGCCCAGAGCAGTCTGCTGAAGGTCTGCTGAAGGTGGAGGTGCTGCTCAAAGCTCCTGTGCCTCACCAGATTGCTGGGAGAGCTGCAAGGGGAACACCTCTGGCATGGGAATGGTGTCTCTGTAGGCAGAGCCGTGCTGAGCTGGATCCTGCACTGATAACACCTCTCTGGTTCTCTGATTCATGTTCCTCACAGTGGCAATTAGACATCATTCCTTCCTGGTACCTGCTTCCCTTTCAATGGCAGGAATTCTCTTTGAGAAATTAAACACTCTCTGGAGTGTTTTAATGAAATCCACGTTTTGTCTCCGAGTCATCCATTTTGTTCTGTCTCTCAGCCATCATCCCTATACTCCTCCCCAGAAACCCACTAACTAATCAACTTAGCACTGGGCATTCTGAAATGTTTGCTGAGAAAACAGCTCTGTTTTGACAGACAGCAATTACAGCACCTGGGCTACAGGCAGACTTTACAGCTCTTCTGGGGATCTCTTATGAATAGCCACCAGCAGGCCAGCACAGCCCTGTGCAAACAAGCTTTGCAACCAAATTGCAGTGAAAACCCCCTTCTACCCACACCCTCCCCTCCCAAAATTACTGAGTAGCATGGATGTACCTCCTTTATTTATTCTGAACCTGAAAAAGTTCTCACATTTTGTAAGAAAATGCCATTTAGATTTAGGAAGAGTTACTGTCCCATTCAGATGTGCTTGTGTGAAGTCCCATTCATGGAGTGTGTGTCATACACACTCATTTGTAGTTGTTGGATTTTAATTAGTTTTTCTCATAATTGGAGGGCTGCAGAATATTTGAGGGCTCAGAGTGAGTCAAGTACACAGAAAATTAAGGAGAGTACGTTAATGTAAACACAGCTCTTGTTTGTGTCCTTTGGGGAGGCACATTGTCTGACACTGGTTACACTGCTCATCAGCCATAAATCACATTTTTTGAGGGAGCAATGCAGTGTCTGAGGTCACACAGTCATCCTCTGCTAGGAAAGCCTGGGATCTCTTCTCAGCTGCCATTTTATTTTGTCCAACTGCTCTGGTTTATGCCAACATCACTCCTTGCTCTGGAAGGGTTTAATAGAAACCAAAAGCTCTTCTGTAGGTAGCATTCTTTCCCTCTTTCCAGGAGTCTCAGCTGAGGAAAAGGAAGAGAAAATGTCTACAGCTAGGCAGCTAATTCAAGACATCAAAAACAGTGAAATGCTAATTTAAACAGAATAATATTGACCAGCTGTATTAATGAAAAGCAGCCATTGACTTTAATGTTGTAAAGCTGTTACAGTGTGATAGCCTCCTAGAACATTCTTTTTCCCAGAGAGTCTTTTTGGCCATTACTCCAAGCAGTATTTTCTGTGGGCTGGAATAGGTTATATTTAGTGTGTGTACTTTATTTCTGCTTCTAGAGCTGCCTCTCCTGCTCTATTTTTGAATTTACTACTTCAAAATCCTTCTCAGTGAGGCGTGAGAGACCGAAAACATAAATGAGAGGCTTTTCTGTGAAGAAGGTGTCTGTTCCAGCCAGGTTCTTTCTGCTTTCCTCCCCTCAGAGTGACCTCTGCTGGGAGCATGGCCCCATCCAGAGACTCTCCAGGGGATGGGCACAGCATTCCCTGGGAGCCAGGAGGGGACAGGGGATGGACACAGCATCCTCTGGGAGCCAGGAGAGAACAGGGGATGTCACAGCATCCTCTGGGAGCCAGGAGAGAACAGGGGATGGGCACAGCATCCTCTGGGAGCCAGGAGAGAACAGGGGATGTCACAGCATTCCCTGGGAGCCAGGAGAGAACAGGGGATGGGCACAGCATTCCCTGGGAGCCAGGAGAGAACAGGGGATGGGCACAGCATCCTCTGGGAGCCAGGAGGGGACAGGGGATGGGCACAGCATTCCCTGGCAGCCAGGAGAGAACAGGGGATGTCACAGCATTCCCTGGGAGCCAGGAGAGAACAGGGGATGTCACAGCATTCCCTGGCAGCCAGGAGAGAACAGGGGATGGGCACAGCATCCTCTGGCAGCCAGGAGAGAACAGGGGATGTCACAGCATTCCCTGGGAGCCAGGAGAGAACAGGATGAACACAGCATTCCCTGGGAGCCAGGAGGGGACAGGAGCT
>NC_031773.1:69047224-69069549 GCF_001522545.3 Parus major | reverse complement strand
CTGAGCAGCCACAGCTCTGCAGCCACATGAAAGGCAGAGGTGTTCATCCCTCTCCAGGGCTGGTGCTGGGCTGTGCTGGCCTCTCCCCAGGTAAAGCTCTCGTGGGATGTGCTTGTCTGCAGGGCAGGAAAAAAGGGTTCCTTGGTGTTTGCTGGGAGCAGGGAACATCACCTGCTCAGCCAGAGAGTCTGGACTTCACTCAGCTTTCCATGGCATCCCTGGCACGCTGCACAAACGAGCTCTCGGGTCAAGACACTGCAAATGGATGTCTTGATGGACACAGTTGTGAAATGGTTACAATTATTTACATTCTATAGGGAATTTGAGGACAGAGGACAGAGGAGATGTCTGCATTTATTCTGCTTAATCACCTTTATTTTTCCTCTGTTCCTATCTCAGCAGTAAGTAAAAAAGCAGGATGTGTGAGAGAAAAAAGCAGCTTGCATTTCCTTTTGCTTTCTTTGTTTTGCAGTGAAATCACATAAGTAATAGAATAGTAATAGAATAGTAATAGAAAAATATTAGCTGTCAGATTTTTTTTGAAATAGGATTGGAGATGACACATTCTAGACAAAACCTAAAAATCAAAATTTGCTTTTCCACTCCACCCTTGAAGCCCCTGTGTGTCACAGTTCAGCACTTTGCTGCAAATGATTAGCCAGAAGATACTTAGGAGTCTGCCTGTGCTGATTTCTGCTCTTTCTGAAGGTGATTTTGAAAACAACTTAAGGTGCTGTCCTGCCACAGTCCCTGAATGTGAAACTGTCTCATGTAAATGAGGTCTTGAAGATGAAATGAAAAGCAGGTCCTTTGGCTTTCACATTCATTTAACAGTGACACAGCCTAAAGCATCCCCACAAGCTTGTAAAGCTCAAATTACCTATCTCAGTGTCTGCAAATTTCACTTTAACAGTAAAATGTTTGGAGCTTTTTATTAAGTATGATTTTATGTGTCTTTTTAAGTAGATAGATGAAATGCTGAAAGTTTTTTGGGAACTTTCATTGAATATTTGAAGCCACTTGGAAGGAAGTGAGAGTCTGGTCCCTTAATACAGCTCTTACTATATGAAGTCAGTGATAATTTTGTCTTTGGCTTCAGAAGGGAAACCATTTGTATTTGCTATAGTGATAAAAGACCTCTGGTTTTTTTTCTTAATGTCAGCATTCAAAAAACCCTGTTCAATTAGAAAAAACTGATGTTTACTATTGATAGTAAAATAGACAGAATAATTAGAATTACTGAAAAAAACAAAATCAAGATTTTTTTTTTCCAGTTTATTGGGCCAGTTGAAGTATTTCCAGTATGCTTTAAATGTTACTTTACTGGTTTGTAACATTATTATTAATTTGGATCTAACAGGACTTGAACAGAAATGGTTTTGCCTCTCTTAGAAAGGCACTGTGGCATTCCATATTTCTCTTTCCAACACAAGAAGCTGCTGAAGAAGTTACACATGTGTTGGGGGTTAGCCTGCCACTGTTTTTGGTATCTAAGAACACTAGAAAAGGGAATTTTGGCTCCTTGAAGGTTTAATAAATACTGGAATTCTGGTGAAATTCTAGAAGTTATCTAAATGCTGAAGTCCTGGAAGTGTTGCAGAAGAACAGGCAGAGGGTGGCTAACGTGCTATGAATTGATTAACTGCTACAATTCATGAGCAGAGTGATGAATAAGCTGATAAAATATTCTGATAACATAAAGAATAGGCTTTTAATTAATACCAGCCAAATTACTTTGTGTAAGATGTGTAATGCCAAAAGAATGTGATACGGTTCCTTGATTATCTCTGAAGTTTGGTTAAAAAAACCCAACCTTGTTTAATGTAAGTAACTTTTTGCATTAATTAATCTTCTGTAGAAGACCAAGGCCCAGCATTATCACAGAAACACAGAAGAGTTTGGGTTGGAAGGGACCTTAAAGATCATCCAGTTCCAAACCTTCCACGAGACCAGGCTCCATCCTGGTCCCATCCAGCCCAGCCTTGGGCACTGCCAGGGATCCAGGGGCATCCACAGCTTCTCTGGACACCTGTGCCAGGGCCTGCCCACCCTCCCAGGGAGGAATATCTTCCTAACACCTCATCTCATCCCACCCTGTTGGTTTGGAGACATCACCCCTTGTGCTGTCACTCCATGTCCTTGCTCAGGGTCCTTTCATGTCACCTGTGTGGACAATGTGCTAAAAGTGAGCATTGGCTCTCTGCATTTTCCCATTGCACTTAAAATGTTCCTTTTTGAGCTCAACAGATTCTGTGCTGGGCTGGATGCTGATAATGATTTGATCAGTGAGCTGGAAGCAAGTGGAAAATGACAGTGGAGGTGAAACAGAAAATGGGGAAGTGTTCCCTAATGGTGAGAGCAGACATGCCATGGAAATGGTTTCCTAATGCAAGGAAATTCATTTACACAAAGTGCTCTGAACATGGAGCACAGAAAGCAGAACAATGGGAGGTCTACCTGCACTCTTTGGAAAGGAGTGACTTGGAAAAGGTTTGGCCATGTTATGGAAAAAAAGTGTGATCTTGGCAGAAAAAGGACTTTGGCTTCATAAAAATAGGATTAATGGGTATGATTAGAATGAAGATTTTAGTTCTGTTTTATAGGATAATTGATACAGTTGTAAGACTCTGTATAGAAATATGTAGAAAATAAAATAATAGTAGTATTAAAACACTTTATTCAAGCAGAGACAGTCAAAACAAGGATCATTATCCAGAAACTGAGGACAGAAGGGTTGGAAATAGAAAGACATAAGACTGTGACAGTGGAAATTCTTTCCCACTGGGACAAACTCACAAGGAGAGCAGCCAGTTCCTCATGGCTTTCAGTCCCAAGTGGATGCCCTTTTCCTAAACCCCCCCAGAATCAATTATTGGGAGCAACTGGGTATGATGTAAATATTTATTCTATAGGATAAAATCAATGAGCCTTAATTTTGCCTACTGTATGCTCTGAAACAATCCAGGAGATCCTTTAAGTAGCATAAAACAAGATAAAATAAGCAGGTAGAAGAAGTTATTTTCCACACAACTGTTTTCACTTGTAGGAAAAGTAATAGTGAAACAAATAGCTTCAGGAGGTTCAGTCTTGGATAAATCAGATGGGTTTATTGCTGCTTCCATCTGTTTTATCAATCCTTTCCTTCTCCTCTTTCCTTACCTAGGTTATTCTTTTTTTTCAGTTTGACTGGTTCAATAGCATTCTTAACTTACAGTATTTGATGAATTCCCATCTAAATTTTCCCAAAACTTCCTCTGCTCCATCACTTTTTCTTATGTTTTTGTCCTCTGAACATCTTTCAGGTGTGTCAGTTTTCCATGAAGCAGCTTCCCAGGGACACGTTACCTTGTTATGGATGGAGTTTTAAGATCCAAAAGAACTTTGGAGAGTAAAAATTACCAGGATTTTTCCCAGTGATTGTACAGAATAACCTCCTGCCATCCAAGCTGCAGGAAAATCTTGCCTTTAAATGCTCCAAGGGAAGCTTCTCTTCCCTTTTCTTAGTCATGAGTGATGCTTATTGAACAAAAACACACCTGAGTTTAGCTCTGGTTTTGGTGATCCATGGTGGATCTGAAGGAGGCAAAGCAAGTTTTTATTCTGTCGTGTTTTGTGTGAACAGGACATTGTGTGAACTCCCATTTGAAGAGTGTTGTTTGCAGGGGGTGCAGCCAGGACACACCTGGACCTTACCTGGGGGACAGCTGGAACCCCAGCCAGCCCTGGCAGCTTGTTCCTCCTGCAAGCTCTGGGTGCCTGGGATGTTCAGAGGAGCCAGCTCCACAGCATATTGAGGGTGGGAAATACCCACTGCATTGTTTTGTGCCTTCAAACGAGTTCTCTTTCCCCTGGAAACGTAACCTGTGGTGGGAGAGCAGCGTTGCTCCCAGCTGGGAGGGAGATTTCTCAGGAGTATAACAATACCATCATCTCTGTCACCACCTCAGTTCCTTTCCAGATGCCAAACCCAAATCTCACATCACAGCCCTTGATCACAGTGAGAACATCCATATTACAGCCTAAATTGCATGTCAGATTCTTCAGCTTCCAAAGAAGAAAAAAAACCCTTCCAGTTCCAGGGTCTGCCTGCAAGCAGAGAAACCAATGATTTCCCTTTCAGTTCCTCTGTTCCCTTAACGTTTTGAGTCCATTTTTTACAGCGCAGAAGAGACCTAGAAGCTAAAATGGAGTGAAAAAAACAACATATGGAGAGTATTTATTTCTTGGGTGGGGAGCTGTGGCTGAAGAGCAGGGTTATACCAGTGTGTTGCCCGTGGTGCTGTCAGCACAGCAACGTGGGCTCTCTGAAGGTGGTGCTTGGGTGAAGGCAGGAGAGGCTCAGCCCCATTGTTCCGTGAGGGCTGTCCAGGTGTCCTGATTTAAAGGCTGCTCCTTGAGACAGGAAATTGTATCTTGTTCTGAGGTTTACTGTAATAAAGTACACAGTCCTGGGGGAATGTGCTGCTGGGCCCATGAATCACTTTATGGGCTGGCTGTTCTGACCTCAGCCCTGTGATTTATTCACGCCATACCGCGGCAGGAATGGCAAAAATGCGAGCGGCGCACGGTCTTCCCATCCTCCCCCTTCCCAAGCAGATGGGCCTTGGGCTGGGAGGCTGCCATAAATCCATGCAGGCAGCTCTGCTCGGGGCTGCCAGCCCCTCTGTGCCTGCTGGGGAATCCTCTTGTGCTCAGGTGTTTCCTTCCCAGCTCCTTGTGCAAAGAGTTCAAGCTCAAGCTCGGCGCAGTCGCGGCGCTCCCAGCAGAAATGAGGAGCTTGGAGCGTGCAAGTCTTTGGTAATCCCATTTTTTTTTCCTTTCAGCTAACAATAAACAACAAAAAAAGAAAGAGACCCCTCTGTTTTCAGCTGAGAATGTCTCAGTTTCACAGATGTTGCCAGATGTGCTCTTTGGGAAATAGCAGCATTTGCATTTACAGAGGCATTAAGGGATGTGCTTTTGGTCAAATCTCAAATGACAGGAGTGGAGAGCAGCTCCTGCCTCTCAGCTCTGCCAAGCCAAGTTTTCTTCCAATGGACACTTTGTTTACATGTTTTGTGTTTGGAAATTGTTAGTTTTTTAAATTTGCTTTGGTGCTGGTCTTTCAGTTTTTGAAATATGTTTTCTTCGTGAAGCATCCTGATATTTTCCTCTAAATTCATGAGTGTGTACTCTTCAGAAAATGCTCAAAATTTTTATTTCTGTCCAAAATACCTATTTCTTAAGGATAATTTCAAGATTAAAAGTTGTCCACATCATACATGTTCACCCTGCCTTCCAGTTATTTTCTGCCCCTTTATTTTTTTATTTTCTTTCCTTTTTTGTTTGTTTTTTAATAAAGAAGATAAAATCTAAACATCTTAAAATACAGCAAATTTTTTTTGCAAGAAATAAAACTTGCCACACATCTTAATAACTAAGTAGACACCAAATAATAATTCTTAACAATTGTACAACTAATTAAAGGTCAACTTTACCAAAATAAGCAAGATGTTACTTAGAGGAAGGTTGGGGAACTTTCATTTCTCTGTAGTATAGGCAGGTTTTCATGACAGACAGTTTACAAGCTGCTTTAATTCTGTTTCTTCTATTTCATAGCCTTGAAATTGGAGGTTTATTACTTTTTCTAAGATGCTGAGAGTTACATCTATAAATTTATCTGTGATCATGTTTCTTCAGTAGGGCAGCTTGGGCAGGATTTTTGTTTAAACTACAGCATAAACACAGCTTCAGATTTGTTCACTTGGAAAGGTGTTGGTTGCTGGAATGTGCTACATTGAGGTTTTTCCCAATTTCCTCACATAGGAATGACTTGCTCTCTCACTTTCTGTGTAGGCTCACATTCCTTGTGTCTCATTGAAAAATCAGGCACTAACAGCTTGCTTTGAGATGGTTGAGCTTCTCTTTATTTCAATAAAACTCTTTAGGTCTGTGCATGAAACAAGGCTTTGGATGGGAGGGTGTCATTACTGTGCTGAGCAGGGATCTGCTGAAGGGTTCTCAAAGATCTGTTTGCATGGTTTAGGTCAGGCTTAGCAGAGCACACACACTCAGCCCCTGAACTCTGTACTGCATGCAGCTCTGGTTCCATCTGGTGAAGAGCAGGCAGTGGAGAGAGGTAAAACCAGAAAGGAAGGTGCCAGGATGCTCCCTACCTCCTGTAGAATGCCAGTGGCTTCAAGCACCTGGAAAGTTATCTTCAGAACTCATCAGGAAATGCTGTGGTGCCCCTTCAAACAAATCTTCTGCACTCAGGGACTGCCAGTAGCCACACCTGCTTTCAGACCTGGATCTGAAAAAGGAAATTAAATGAAACCTCTCAGGCCCCTTCTGCTGCAATTACAGAACTAAATATATCCAAATTTTATCCATAGTCCCTGACACCTGCTCCATTTCTGTCCTCAAGCCTTTCAACAAGTCCTGCTTGCTTAGAAACACTTCTTTTGGCACTACTTAAGCAGCAGCTACCAGGAGCAGGAGGCAAAGTGATGCCTTGGTGTTTAATGGAGCTGCTTCCAGCCTCTGCTTCCCCTGATGCTGCTGTTCCTGTCCTTATCCAGACACTTGGCATTTCTTGTGCTCCTTTTTTAATCCCTCTCCTGGGCAGCAGCAGCAACCAGAGAAGACTGAAATACAGGTAGAGTTCGAGTTAGGATGGAATAGAAATCAGCATTAGTGGTGCTGTTGTTACTGCCACCAAAGCCCAAACACATCCTCTGCAGAATTAATATAAAAAGGTTTGGCCTTGAAGAAAATGCTTCTTTTTAGAAATCAAAGTGGAAGAGAAGCTTGAACAAATGTACAAAAGAACCCTCAGAGAAGAAGGAGTAGGAAATTAGGTGAGGCACATCCAGGTTGGTAGTCAGACAATTAATAATGAAAGCAATCCAGAGCTCTGACAAGAAAATTCCTTGAAATGGTACATGTGGAAGAGTATTTAGATGTTTGTAAGAGAACAACAAAATGAAGCAGCTCTGCACATCTGGTGTGTGACATGAAACTGGATGTCACAGGGATAACAGCAATTGGTGAGAAATAGAGTAATATTCAGAGCTGGAATGTGGGTACTACTCCTTCAGGAAAGGTAAAAATGAAAGTAATGGTGTTGTAAATTAATTATACTGGAGGTTCTGAGGAAATAAAAGAGAGTATAAATTATAGCATAACTTTGAGTCAAAATAATGTGAGGATCATAGAAGTTGCACAAAGAGAGTGGATGGTATCCTGCTATGGATTTTAGGTATAATGTGTTAAATGTAAGTAATAATGGAGAAATGTGTTTTAGTAGTATGTGTCTATTCACTGGATACAAATCAGAGAAACTGCCAGGCTTGTTAATAATGACTGGATCACCAAGATGTGATGGTGTGAGACTTCAGGATTGTAGTAAGTGGTGATGACACTAGAGGAGAAACTATCACCAAAATGACTTCAGCTGTAGTGATCACAAATTGATAAAACCTGTATTCAAATTTTAAAAAAAATTATGCTAGAAAAGTGAAGTTTTCAATTTTAAAGTAATAGACTGAAAAATGGAGACTGCTAGGTAGCAATTGGACAGAGGAATACAGGAGGCTCATGTAGGGGAAACAGAGCATTTATTTAAATTAAAAATCCAAAACTCTGAGGTCTTTGCATCCCAAACAAAAGGGTAAAAGCTGAAGAAAGTTACAAAGCTGTGTATCCAAAAAGGAATTGGCAGCAGCCTTAAAAACTGGTCAAGAGAAAGAGACATTTTAGGGGAGCAGAGATTTTAGGAATAAAGTGAGAATTGTAGAAACTCATGCTGAATGAGACCTCCCAAAAGAAATAACAATAAATAATAAATATTCTGTAGCCACTGCTACAGAAAGGTCAGGAAAGGGAGTGGAACCACAGTGCACTGAGGATAGGGATAGTGTGAATTTGGTCCCAAAACTAAGTTAATGCCTTGCCTTGTTTCCCAGTGAGCTGATAAATACAGAGCAAGGCAGGTATGATCAGAACATCAGCCGTGGAAATGAGATCCATGTAGCAGTGAGATAAATTACACTCATCAGAAATAACATGCTGGGAGTTCAGAAAGGAGGTTTGATCTCAAATCTGTTTGATTGGAGTGCAAAGACTGTACCATTTTCTTCCAAGAGCTGTGTTGTAAGTCATGACTGGAGTTTTTGACGTGATCAGAAGCACAGTAAGATTGCAGCATTGCTGTCAAAGTTTGACTGATAAAGCTGAAATTCCCTTCTACCATCATTCAACCCGGGCCAGATTCACAAAGACATCAAGACAATTGTTTTCTCTGTAGCAATTGTGGCTGTTTGATATGTTATAATCAGTGTGAACTCCATGATTCATTTTCCATTCTTCCATTCTGGCAGTGCTGGCTGTGGCAGGGAAGGGTTTGAGTGTCACAGCGTCAGGAGGAGCTGCAGCTCCTCCAGGGATCAGGAACCTGCGGTCAGAGCCGGGCTCCTGCTGTTGATCCAGGGCTGGAACTGGCTCCTCAGGCTGCAGGGATCCACAGCCAGTGCTGCTGACACCAGGGAGGGGCAGGAACCTGGAAATGGGAGGGCAGAACCATCTCTTGCCACAAGAGCCTGTCTTGTGTCAGCTTAACCCGATTGTGAAACCACGAGCTCAGCTACAGCTCAACCTGTACTTCACCATGTCCCAGGAAAAGAAATCGGAGCTGCCTTTCTTATAAGGTTATTTTTCAAAATCTGGGGGATGGATTCTGGTGGCCTCTGTTGCCTGGATGGAAAACAAGCCTTGGGTTTGTGTTCTGTGTGCACTGCTGGTAAACTGCAGATGGAGAGAGCGCCCGTTCCAGGACTCCCTTCTCAGCAAAGCCAGCTCTGGGGAGCTGGAGAGCCTGTGAGTACTGCTGCCTCTCATCCACATTCTGCTCTGAAGGCTGCTAAAACAGGGGAGATTGTCTGGAAAAAAATCCTGCCTTTCATAGGGACAGATCCCACATAAATGGGGTGCCAGGGTTGAAAGTTCCTTCTAAAATGTGCCGTCCTGGGGAACTTCCACTCCTCACAGGCACCTGGGGAAGGCTCTGGCACTGCCAGTTCAGCAGCTGGGATGTGCAGCAACCAGCTTTTCACAGAGGTATTCATCAATAAAAATAGTCCAGGAAATTAGCAGTGGGTTTGGAAGTTCTCTGTGAAAGTGTTAGATTTTTTTTCTAGATAAGCTGGCACTGCAATTCTGGCTGCTCAGAGACATGAGCAGGACTGAGGAAATGCAAATCTTTACCTCTGGTGCCAAAGTGATAAAATGAAGATGGAAGCTTAAGTACAAGGAGTGCTAAAACACAGATGGGAAAGGTAATATAAAATATTTATAAGACTACTTGTGACTTTATCAAACATGTTGAGGGAAAGGACTTTTGCAAGCATTGCTTATGGATCCTAGTAAGGATTCTGTGCTTCTGGACTATTGGGATGTTAGAGAAAATACATGTAGGAAAGTCTAAATCTATAATCAGCAGCTTTTTTTTAAACAAGGGCAGCAGAAGTGGTAATGCTTCCTGTGTCGTGGAATTCACATTGATTATTATCATGCCAATCTTTTAATTAAAGAGACATCACTTTTGTGACCACACAACTGCATTCACCAGGAGTTTGTATTTTTGTCTTGTTTTCCAGTTGTGGTCACATGTATGCAATGACATTGAAGAGACCAAATGTGGAAATGTGTTCATTTAGAGAGCTTCAATTTGCTGATGACAAAAAGTTCTTGTTTTCATCTCATTTGGTTTGCTTGAATTCTCAATTTGTGTTTTGATAGCTGTGAGAGCATAGACCAGAGATTAGAGAAGCTGCTGATGTGCCAGCCAGGCCAGGCAAAGGTGACATGCTGAAACAAGTACTGCACTGGAAGGAGTGTGGTATTATCCCTTTTGACTGAAGGTTTAAGGCTGTGCTTTGGAAATTAATTTGCAGCCTGAGGTTTGATTATTCCCAGCTGTAATTAAAAAAAAGCAGGTAGTACCTATTGCCAAGTAAAAATTTTTTCCCACTCTCTTGCAGTAAGAGGTAGCTGCTGTTTCTTTTGGATAAAAGTTTGCTCACTCTGGGATACTTGGAGCTGCATCTTAAATGCTGCAGAAATTACAGCCAGTGCAGAATTTGGCAGCTTGCATATGAAGTGAGTTACTCATCTGTTTGCATCATGAAATGTCATTCTCTGGTATAATTGCCTTTTTCAAGGTTGCTTTTAAGAACCAAATCCTGATACCCAGAGCTCTGTAAGGCCTGTCCTCTCCCTCTGGGGTACTGCAAGACACTTCTTTAATTTTCTGAAGATGTTCTATAACCACAAAAAAAAATAAGGGAAAAATCATGCAGTTCAGAAGTGCTGCTGTAGAGGAGGACAAGGTTTATGGTGGAAAGGATGATGTCCCATTGAATCCATGGTTTGGTGTGTTGTACTCCTAATTACCTTCTAAGAGTTTATTGAGTGAGAGCCACCCAAACCCTGTCATCCTGCTAAAGTCATGAAATGACTGAATGCCCTGTGCCAGTGCTTTTATGTTCTGAGCTGTTGTGTGTCTGTCCAGCTCTCACAGCACTACTGAGCTGCATCTGATTCTCTGCCTGTGAGTCCTTTCTGTTGTTGTCTCATCGTGGGAGGGTTTTGAATTCATATGCAAATAATGCAGTTGTTATTGTGATGGTGATTCACCAGGGTAAGTCTGACAGGTGTCTCTGACAGGAAAGCATTCAAAGCTTTCAGCAGCATTTTCTGTAGGCTCAGAGCAAATGGACAAAAATCAGACAAGAAAGACAAGTCCTGTATGAGCATCACCTCAGTCATTCTGTGGTACCATGAGCAAGCAGCTGATGAAACAGGAGAACCTTTCCTTGAGTACTACAGGCACAGCAGCCATAACTGCAGCTCATCTTGAAATGCCAGGATGGAAACATTTAATCATTGATCATGGAAGAGCAGCAGGCTCTGTTGAAGGAACTGGCTGGGTCACTGTGAGCTTGTAGCCACCTGAGCTCCTCAAATTGCTGTCAGACCTCTGAATACTTTACTTCCATGCCAGTCAGAAGGAAAACAGATTTGATCCCTGTAGTGCAACTTGGGCTGATGGAATTACCCCAGTTCCCCTGGGACATTAAAATCAAAGCTGCTGCTGCTATCAATATTGCTCTCATGTTGTCCCATGCACACTTTCAGAAATGCTCCAGATAGGAAGACATTTCATAATTTGAAATAAAATTTTATAGAACAATACATTTATAACATTTCTATATGGAATGAGAGATCTCCCTGACATATGTAAACATATTCCTTTAATGAATATGTATAGTTTTCATGTTTTGAAGCATCATTAATTCAGCACTGTTTACAGCCTGTTATTCTTTCTAATTATACAGCTGATAAATATTCCAGTGCCATGACCCTGGGAACAGTACTGCAAAGTACAAGACTGCTTTTTAAAGTTCACCTCCTCTTGTGTTTTACCAAAAGGATTCTTCTCCTTTACTAGGAAAGGGCTCTGAAGGAATTCTGTAGTCTCCTGAAACCAAGTGCCATAGAAACCCATTGGAAGACAGCCTGATTCTATTAGTATTAGTAATTAGCAGGAGTGTAATAGTAAATTATTGCCCAGTTATCTTCCCCAAATCAGACATTTCTATTCAAGAGGTGAAGGAGACATGCATTTGCCCACTGTTTTTTGTGTGTGTTGTCAAATCTCTGTGCTCTACTGGCCTGTAACTATTGTGTAGCCATCTATTTTAAAAAGGCAAGCCCATCTTTCCTTGCATTTTTTGAAGACTGCAAACAGAGCAAATAATGGTGATATTGATCTTGAGATTGTATCCACAAATATCAGTCTGTGACAGAGTCTGCTTACCCCTTGTGAGCCCAGGCAGCTCAGCTGAGGCTGCAGAGAGATAAATGTGCAGCTGGCCCCTGCTGGGTTGATGTTGGCACAGCTGCACTAGTACCAGCCTCTGAAAAACTGGAATAATCTGAAATAATAATCTGAATTAGCTGAAGTGAGCTGTGTCTGTTCAGTGCCCTGGCCAGCATTTCAGGAGATCAGCATCCCTGGGTTGTGCAGCACGTTTTGCCTGCTCATGAGAACCTTCCAGGACCTCCAGTGCTGTGGGCTGAGGAGAAGCATTTTGCTGAAGAAGCCGAGGCTGTGGCAGTGCCAGAGCCCCCAGGAGTGTCTGCAGCAGTGCTGATGGATGGGTTTGTTCATGTGCTGCCACCACCCTTCACACAGCAGCCCCTTTGCTCCTCCTCGCCACACCAGCTGTCTCACAGCATGTTCCCCTGGGACAAAGCTCTCAGGAAGGGAAATAAATCACTGTTGTAGTGCTCTTCAATCAGAAGCCTTGTCTTTTGCTTGGTAGAATGCCCTTTCCATGGTGTTGGAATCATTGGCAGTGGCAAGCTCTGCTGAGAGCAGCCTGGCACTGCAGCCCTGTCCCCTCCAGCAGAGCTGGCTGTGCCACCTGCACCTCTCCCACCTGGAGCAGCTCACCTTCAGCCTGCTAGAGTGAAAGATGCACTACAATGCACTTACCACAGGGTAGTTTTCTTCCTTTCCTTCAAACCTCACCCTGTTTCAGTTCCAGAAAACGGTCAGAAAGCCACAGAGGCTTTCTCTGCACTTCTTGACCAGCGGCCTCCTGTCACAGCACGGCGCTGGAGCTTTGGCCAGGAGGAGGAAGTTCTCCTCTAAGACATGGTGGCAAAGATTTCTCACCAGAAAGGAAAAGGAACGGACTGCTATCCATATCTCATTTCCCTGGCCTTGGGCTTGGCACTTAGGGAGCAGAGATGGGCAGCAAAGGCTTTGATTGCAGAAGGTCTATGGCTTACGAGCTGTTTGAGGCACCTCAATTTCCATAGCAGAGTAATGGCCCCATAGATAGAGTTACCGAGATATTCTTGGCTCTGGTCCTGAATCATCAGCGAGGATTGGGGGCTTGCTATTAAAAGAATAAGTGTTTCTTTATAATCAAAACAGATTACTCTAAAGCAAGTGAAAATGAGCAGAGCTCCAAGCCAGCCTGTCTTTCCCAGGATAGCGATAGCTGGAAAAAAGCAGAGGTCATGGATCATGTTCTGTCACTTCACCCTATTGGTATTTTTCATGTTTCAGGCAGACATCCAAAATTGGATACTTTTCCATAAAGCAAAAGCAGCAGAAACAAAATGGCAATAATCACATGCCCATTATCCATCGTTCCCACACCTACAATCTTGACACTACATCTGGGAATCTGATGTGCACCTCTTCCTTTCTTCTACTCCTTGCCTCCATTAAGTCACCAGAATATTTGTATTTCTTCATAGCACAGATGTATTTAGAATGCTTTATGATTATCCTAAAGTATCTAAAAAAAATTTGCTTTACTCTATGGTATTACATTCTGAAAGGGAAGCAATAATGTTTTTCTAGATATGATCTAGGCAGGATCCAAGTACTCTCTACACTGGATCTGTGAGGTTTTTGATATGCTGGTAGTTCATTTAAAGCAAGCTAACTCTCTTGGACTGCACAAGAAACACCTGTGTAAACCCAGAGAGAAATTCCAGCCACAGAAAGTCCATTGTGTAAGTGCACTGTCCTGTCAGATGAACAATTGTGTCTGTTGAAATGCCCCTTTTCCTCTTGAAATACATGATTTTTTCACATTTTATAGACAGTGGTTTCAATTGGGATCCTGATAATGAACCTCTGGATATTGAGGGCTGCAGCAAACCTTGAAGTGCACTTGCAACTCTCTTTTGAGATGAAATGTAGATCAGAAATGTGCAGTATTTGGCTTGTCTCTCTCATCTCTCCTGCATGATGCCACATGTTTAGGACCTCATTTTATTCCCTTCTTTGCAAGGTGATGAGAGGTGGGACAAGCCAACACTACTGGGCAATAAGGCCAAGGTTTTCTTTGAAATCCTGTTGCACATCACCAGCTAGAGAATTAAGGTCAAAGGACAGAAAAGGTTTTCCCTAATATAATCAGTCCTTTGTGTTCCTTTGAGAACTGCTGTTTTACAGTTAAGGTGATTATCCTTGTCTCCTTTCTTCCCAGTATGTATAAAATGTTTCTGAATTCTATTTGTAATTTTCTGCTAGAGGGAAAGAGTATGGGAAAATGTTCAGCCAAAGTAATAATAAATGGGAGTTATTAAAAGCTGAGAAGGTGAGAGCAGAAGAAGAACAAAATGTGTTTTTCTTACCCTGCAAGCTGCAGTTTGGTATCAGCACAGTTGTTTAAGGGGAGGTGTGTGGGTTTGGACTTGCTGTTCCACCAACAGATGTGTAGCCCAGACAAAAATATTTATTCCTGCTTTTCAGAGTTGCACACTGGTACAGCACTGATGGCACATCCAAATCTTTGTAGAGGAGTCCTCTAAGTTTTGCAGGATAATAATGTAATCTGTTTGTTTTGGTTTTTTTTCAGACAAGAAGCCCTTCTTGCTGCCATTAGTGAAAAAGATGCCAATATTGCTCTGCTAGAGCTTTCATCCTCCAAGAAGAAGACTCAGGATGAGGTGGCTGCACTGAAACGAGAGAAGGACCGTCTTGTGCAACAGCTCAAGCAGCAGGTGGGTACAGGAGGGCCAGGAAAAAACCCAGCTAATAATCTGCTGTGGGATTATTATCTTGATTTATGCAACTAATAATGTATAATCCTGTCATGTGTTAGGCCAGCAATTCCAAAGGAGCTGCTGGGCTCAGTGTGGAGGGAAGTTTCTTTGTGTTGCTGCCTGGGTGGTAAATGTGTGCTGGGATGTGGAGGAAGCTGTGAATGAGGAGGACATTGGTTATTGTCCTCTGCAGTCTGCAGAGCCACAGGCTCAGGGCAAAGCAGTGATGCTTCCCTTGGGGGTTTGTGTTTGCTGTGCTGGGGAAGAAACCTATTTGGGAGCAACTTCTCTCAGCTGTGGAGCTCAAATATGAATTTTGCAGCTCTCAGCCTCTCCTGTGGCTTCTGACTGCAGCAGGAGCACCATGCCCCACATCCTTGATACCACTTCATAATACTGCAGGAAAAAGTGTTGCATTTTGAAAGTTGATCTGCATTCCTACACTAGCAAACCACACATCTTTTCCCCAAGAGCCAAACTGCTCAGTTTTGGAATGAAACCAAATACAAATTGTGCCAGTGAGAAGGATGTGTACAACATAATGCTTCAAGGAGGCCATTCCAGTCCTCAAGTCTCAGATTTTCAGATCTTTATACAGACACCCAAGAAGAGTACCTACCTTTCTTCCTAATCACCTTTATCATTCTCTCATTTGCTGAGGAGGAGATTGATCAAATCAAACATTTCAGTATTCTGAGGGGCAGCACAGCCATTCTGCATGGGACATGGCCAGAGCTGCAGTGCAGTTTATCACCACACTTCAATCACAGCAGGGACAGCCAAAAACTCCAGCAACAGCTACAGGTGTCCTCTGTGCTGAATGAGATAGAGACAAACATAAGGACACCCCAAAAAACCCTGGGAGGTCTTGTGCTTGTGAGGAGATTGGTCCCTTCCCATGTCTGGCTTTTCCTGACTCTAAGATCTTTCTGTGTTGGCAAAACAATCAGCAAAAGTGTGTTTCTGTTCAAGCATTTAGTATTACCTTCCAGTACTGAATGCAGTGGGAAAAGTGCATGGCCAATAAAACACAGAGGAAGCAAAAGGCATCCCTGGCAATAGGAGATTTAGGATCTGAAAGAATCTGTGTAGATTTTTCACTTCAGCACTTCTGCTGGGTTTTTCCTGAGTTATTCCCTTTTCACATTCCTGGTAATAGCACATATGCTGCTGCCAATCCAGTATCAACTTCTTCAGTGCCACCATTTCCATCTTCATAAAGTTTTATGTCCAACATTTCATCTGTCAGCCAGATGATTTCTGCTGCTGTCAGAGGCTGTGAGACAAAAACAGGTCAGCAGTGTGATAAGGGATTTCTCTGCTTCTTCCTTAGCAAACACCAGTAGATTATTGCTACACTTACATGTTTTAAGGGGTTTTTTACATGTTACCATGGTTTTTTTACATGTTTTTAGCATGTTGTTTATGGTTTAATTTAAGAACAATACTTTTGAAGGTGCTGTGTACCAGCTTCAGAATGAGCAAGAAGTGCAGGTTACAGTCTTGTATTATTTACTTTTGAGCAACAGTCATAATTACTGTCCCTGCTCAGCCAGGTGAAAACTGAAACAGGAATCAGAAATGGTCACAGCAATGTCAGGTGCTTGTTTTGGTCATGTAATTGTTGATGCAGCAGCTGTAATTTATGCTACCACACATTCTAAGAGAAATTAACACTTCTTCTTAGTTCTTGTTGTCCTGAGCTTAAATTCAGGTGCTTTCACGTCCCTTGCCCTTCCCAGTGTCCTTCTGATTATCTTTTGTGAGTACCTGGAACAATCTGAATTTTGTGGTGATTTTTTTTCTACTGAAAATTTGTGTATATTTAATCAATTTATCAACATTTTTCTTATCTGTAATGACTTAGGTTTCAGGTAAATGATTTTTAAAACGTTTGTAGTTCCTGTTGTTATCTTTCAGTGCTGATAAGTCTTACAGTGTCATAAACTCTTCCTGAAAAGTCGTGGCAGTTTCCCTTAAGGATGCCAGTTCTAAGTGCTATTTCCTGTTTAATTTCCCAAATAAATGAAAATTGCAAAGGAGAATAATTTGAAATTGTTCTTGGTATGTAGTGAGACCAGTTATGATCTGAGGTTGGAGCAACAGTCCTTTTTCAAATAATTCATTGGACTGTTGAAATGGCTTTGAAGAATCTGTTTCCAAAACTGCCATCAGCTCTAAAGACTTGTCACTGTTTAAGCTTGTTTAAGATTTTAATCTTAAAAATAATGAAGAAAGCAGAAAGCAGTCTCCTCAACACATCTGTGCTGTAGTACAAATAAAAGTTTTATGTGTAGTATAAAATCACAGTATTCTCCAGTACATCCATAATCTCCAATTTTATTTTTGTTTACATATTAACAATCTAAACTATATTTAAAGCAAACCTGAGAAATATTTATGTGACCAAACAGAGATTTGACACATCCTCCCTAAATTCTATGCTGTGCTTTAGGGATGTGTCATTTTATATCTTTTTTTTTTGTGTGTGTGTGTGTGTGTGCAGCTTTCAACACATGGATAGAAAAACTCCTCATTGCTTATTACAGGAGAGCATTACTCACCACCTCTCTGTGAGTTGCAGAGAATCAAAAATTCCATGTATTTTTTCAGTGCCAGTAGTTTTGGGATGTACTTTTTCTGAATAAATTCAAATCACACCAATTTTGACAGCTCCAGAAACAGGAGATGGGTCAGAAGAGATGGCTGTGAGATTTTACAGGATCCTGATGTAGTCAAGGGGAATCTCATTTTTCTACATGCTTTGCAAATATTGTGTGTACTTGGCCCTTGCACTCCTCTTCAGCTGTTCCAGGTCACCAGCCTCATATTTTCCAACAAAACAACTCTGCTGCTTCCTCAGTTTCAGCCTCCTCTGCACGGACCCCTTTCTGCATCTGGAGAACAAGGGTCCATCTGTGCTTGCCAGCTCCACAGAACCGTGTCACCTTTCAGGAACTTCCTAAGAGTTTAGCTGTAATTCTTAAATTTACAGCAGAAACAGTGAATGAAAAGTCTTTCAGACTCACAGATGTATTGAACACAGCTGTTCAAGGAAGGAGAGTGATGCCACAAATCAAGATATTCTGGAAGACTTTGAAAAGCAGTTGTGGAACCCAAAATTCAACCCTTTGGATTCAGAGCTGGGATCCTGACCTCAGTCATTCGTGTTTCAGAGCTGCTGAGCCCCCTGATAAGTATTTGGTGTTTCAGTCCATGCCATTGCTAGGAAATGTTTGGGCTTTGTGGTGGGAAAGCAGCTCTTTGTGTTGGTGGTCAGGCACAGCTGAGTAAAAGATTCCCATTTCCACGTGTGTAGGAGATGCTGTGTGGGAAGGAGCAGCATTGCTGGCTGTCCCTGCCTGGGAGGAGAGGCTGGCAGCAGCTCTGACACAGAGCTGGAGGACAGCAGTGAAAAGCAGGATTTGTATCGTGGCTTTTCACTGCTTCTGCCTGGTTCCCATCGGCTGGCTTGCTGTTAATTGACATTAATTAGAGAGTGGAAAGGTACAACACTCACAAAACAAAAACTTGTTCTGACTATTTCCCATGATATTTATTTACTTCTTAATTTTATTTATTTATTCATTCATTCATTCATTTCAATATTTACTTATTTATTTCATTATTCCATTATTTCATTATTTATTTATTTCATTATTCCATTATTCCATTATTTCATTATTTATTTATTCCATTATTCCATTATTCCATTATTCCATTATTTCATTATTTCATTATTCCATTATTCCATTATTCCATTATTTCATTATTCCATTATTTCATTATTTCATTATTTATTTATTTCATTATTCCATTATTCCATTATTCCATTATTTCATTATTTATTTATGTCATTTTTTTTTTTAATTAATTAATTCCAAATATCCATGAAGACACAGAGGTTCATCAAGGGAAGGGTATCCAGAGCCTGCAGGGCTCTGCTGATTTCTCCTTTCCCAGCTCTGTCACGTTCCTGGTCGCTCGCACCAGGGGGAAGGAGCCCTGCCAAAGACATTTTGGTTCTTTAATTTCTCTAAGTATGTGCACTAACGTTTGGATGAAGAGAAGCATTTTGGAAAGAGGATATGGCATCAATGTTGTTTTAATTTAGAGTTTCTAGGCTCTGAATGGCAGGAATGTGCCTCAATACAGAGCCCATTTCCTAACGAGGCGCTCGGCATCGAGCAGGCTCTCCAGCAAACGCAGCTGCCTGTTCCATATTGGTTGTCAGCTTGGATGGGGGATTTCCTCCAGCATCAGACAAGGCAGGGCCACTGCAGGGTGAGGGTCAGCAGCTAATGTGTCCCAGTTATTCCTCCTGGGGCTGTGTGTCCCTGGGGAGCTCCTGGAGAGGCTGCGGGAGCAGAGAGCTGGGGCTGTGTAAGCAGCTCCAGATGTGGCACACAGAGGGCCCCGCTCTGAGAGTTCTCTATCAGCTGCTCAGCTGACAGAAAACTGCCTGCTTGCCTTTTATTTATCCCTTTCCTCATCAAGCTAAGTATTGATATCAGCTCCTACTTATTGGAGCGCCGCTCCGCAGTTTGGGGTGGTGAAGGGAAGGTGTGTCTGGAGGGGCTGAGCTTTTCCTGCCCGTGGCCTTTGAGCCTTAAACAGCTGGGATTTCCTTCCAGGAGCTGTTTGCAGCAAAGACTGTCATTTTCTGTGTTTGTGCAGAGTGGGAGCCTGACTTGGCCAGCACCTCTGTCACTGCCATGCCATAAATGTGAAGTGTTAAGTTTTAGGAGGCTCTGAACAGTGTTTCCTAACAGCTTGGATTATCATTCAGATTAATTGTTTTAAACAGCCATATTCACATCATTACATAATTTCAATATTATTATCATCATCATCATCATCATCATCATAGCAGAAGTTACCAGAAACTAGCTTGACTCAATGTTACTCGTGACAGGATCCCAAGATTTTCATTTGAAATTATGTGACTTCAGGTTAGATTAATACACCATGTGGTTTATTATGCTGCCTATGCCTAAATAAAAGTTACTTTCAGACCAGTTCCTCAGTCTTTTAAGAAGATGTTGAGGTTTAATTCTATACTTCAGCATGCTCAGAGAACCACCCAGCTTAAGCTTTCTCCATCTATTTCAAAAACATGCATTTTCTTTTGTCAGGCAAACTGTTAATGATAAAAATACATATAATGATAAGAATAGTGAATAGTGTGGCCTCAGGAGAGAGCTCTGTGTAACAGACTTGATTTATCCAGTTAGACTTGTATTCTGTTCATAAATACTTTAAGTGGAGGAGACCTTCACTCCTGGGAAGTCTTTTTTATACCTTATCTGTCTTCATCATTATATGTAATGTCCCTTACTGCAATTTAAGCTCATTGCTATTTCTTTTTTTCTATTAGGGGCATAGAAAAAAGAATTTCCTACCTATCATGTTCTTGCTGTAGACACTCTTCTGTTCACTCAAAAAGTTCACTCATTCTATTGAGTTCTATTCACTCAAAAATTCAGTTCAAAAAGTTCTCTATTTTAATAATACCATCAATCCCATGCTGTTGTAAGTGATTTTGTAGTCAGCCTTGCCATTCAGAGGAATCTTTAATTCCTGTTTTTCCCTTCTGCTTCTGTATCCTCATCAAGATTGTGCCTTCCTCTGAGGGCCAGCATGAATTTGAGGGGCTGTTATTGAACATTCCCACAAATGGAGAGGATTTATTTGGTAATGGACAAATAACTAATAATTGACTGGTAATAATGGTATTTATGCAATATTGAATGCACATTTCATCTAAGCAAGTACCAAAGCTGTTTTTCCTGTGCCACTTTGTGCCTCTTCCCTGTAAGATTTTGACTGACTTGCTTTACGAGGCCGAGTTACTGCAAAGACTGGTTTCCCAAGTAAATGTGGTTTATGGGATCATGAGAAAAAGGAAAGAATTGTAGATTCCAGAGTAGCTTCTCACCCCAAAAATTGTATTTTTCCACTGTTACTTGTTTCCCTGGGAACCCTGCACACTGACACCTGAGACTCCTCTGCTGAGAACTTTTCCAAGCTGAAGTTCCAGTGGCTGGAGCCATTTCTGTTTCTAAAGTGGAACAAGGAAAGGGGATGGACAGACAGACAGACAGACAGACAGATGTTTTCCCCTTGCTGTGGAGCTGTTTCAGCATGCCCAGTTCCCTCCCTGCCCCATGAAGGATGTGAGGCTTTACCTCAGCTCTCCTGATGTGGAGCCACGTGTGGGGAGAGTGGTGACCCTGTTAGCAAGGGGGGTTCTTCTTGGGGTGACACTGCTACAATCACTGCAGCTAATTACCTGGTTAGCTAATTACCTACACGTGGTGTGGCTGGGACAGAACCCCTGTTGCTCTCTGGAAGGTTCCAGTTCAGTGAGGGGAGGCAATTCAAACCACTGTCAGAAGGGGATGGAGGAACTCTAGGAATATTCCTGTAAGCTGAGTGTGGTGGTGGTGGCTTCTTCACAGCTGAGGAAGAGGAGTCAGTGTTTGAGATGAGTGATGAGATTCAGGGCTCTTGGATCCATCTTTGTTCATGGATCTCTTTACCACTGTACTTGCACTGGCAAGAGTGAAAATAGATGTACAAGTGGGGAAAGCAAGCTTTTGTGGTGATAAAGCTCAGAACAGGCAGAGGAGCTTGAAGGTGGCGTGTCAGAGATCTCTTCACGGGCAGAACAGAAAGAACTCTGAGTTCTGGTGCTCTCTGAATGCCAGCTTAACCAATCTGAAGCAGGAGCAAACAGATTAATGTACTTTGCCTGAAGCTTTTCAAGGAACAGCAAAGCATTTCAAGAATGATTATCACGTGCAGTGGAGTTGTTAGATTCACAGTGCAGTCCCAGCCCCACTATCCAGTCAAAGTCAAGTCACTTTTTTCCAGGTTCTTGTACCAGCAGTGTCTGGAAGGTCACTTGCAGCTTTTCACTCACTGGTTCAATGCACAAAGGTGCCAAAGTATGTAGTTATTACAGAATATTCTTAGCTCTGCTGGCAGTGTAGCTGGCATAGATGTGAGCAGGCAGAAGTGGGGGAAATCACTCTGTGCACTTCCTATTCAGGGAGCTGTTGGACTAGAAACTGAAGAAACTTCTGGCTGAAGTGAATATATATCCACTAATTGGCTCTCATCAAGCACTGCCAGCTGTCAAATTTAGGCATGGTGGCATTTGTCGAAGGGCTGTAACACACCCAGGTTATCAATCCCAGCCCTGCTTGTTTTGCCAGGCTTTGCTCCTCAGTAATTGTTTCTGTCAAGGGGGAAGGCTCTGCCAGAAGCTGAGCCCAGCACCCTGACAGCAGGCACAGAAAGCAAGGCTTTGTCATGCCCCTGAGCACTGCTTCCTGGAGCACAGCACTAGGAGCCCTCACAGATTAAAAGAAAGCACCTTCTCCCTGCCAGGTGTTCCAGACTTTTTTCCCATCATTTTTAATCATCTATTAGCACAGGAACAGCACTCAGTGCAGTGTCAGCAGTCTTTGCTGGGGCAGCATTTCATCTTTCCCTGGTATTACTTCCACTCTTTCCCCTCTCCCTCCTCCTCCACCTTCACCCTTTGCCTCTTGCAAATGACTCAATAAAATTGTGTGTCCAAGGGAGCCCTGGCTGTGGCTGGCTGCAGCATGCCAGGGAGGGCAGTGCCTGCTGGAACCGTGTCAGAACATCTTCTGGTGCCTGCTGGAACTGTGTCAGAGTGTCAGAGCATCTCCTGGTGCCTG
>NC_031773.1:69043334-69046724 GCF_001522545.3 Parus major | reverse complement strand
AACTTACATATTAATTATTAAACTTACATTGTTTTATTGTATACATTGTTTTTACCCAAGCATGGATTTCTCATGATCCCCCCCAGCCCCCTAACATTGTTCCTCATGTTCTCTAAACAATAATTATATCTAATCCCATCTAACAATTGTATCATTTATCATATACTGACCACACAGGTGCAGTGTCACCTGATCTTTAGCACACACAAGGCCTAACATTTCTCAGGGCCTACTTTTCCCAGGGCTTTCCAAACCCAACTTTCTTTCTAAGTCTCCAAATTTTCTAAGATTTTAGAACCTTTTACTATCACCTGTGTGTACCCTCAGCCCTGCCACAGGCACCAGCTTTTAGGGTTCAGCTGTGTAGGATTGCTGGGGAAGGAAAGTGCTTTTACCCCACTGAGAGAGAGGGCTTGGAGATTCACAGAAGTATTGTGGAACAATACAGTACTTGGTACCCTTTCTTTCTAGACATCTGTAATTTTAAAATACTGTGCAACCAATATTTCCCAAGTTTGAACTCAAAAACGTGTTTCACTCCATTAGAAATATTCCTGCATTTATTGAATATATTAAGATTTTCATATTCTAGTTTTACAGCTCTTTAAGTGAGTAAAAACTCACACATTAATTTAAATTAATTGGATAATTACCAACAGCATTTAGTGCCACATATACACTAGCTCTCATTCAAGGCTTACAACTCCTATAGGAAATTATTTAAGCAACATTGCTTCTCTTTAGAAAATCAGGATTGCTGCACAAGTCTAGGCTAGTATCCCATTCCTGTAAGTGACCAACTTGCTGGTGTTGGATATCAGGGAAGATAGTTAGGCCTCCCCTGGGAGAGGGGATTATTAATTTTAATAATTAGCACTGTTAAAGAGGTGAGAATGCTCACTGAGCTCGCTTCCTCAGAAGCCTGCACTAGAAGATCTAAGTTGGGCCTGAAAAATAATCATTCCTTGGTCTGTGGATGGTGCTGCTGGGCACTGGTGCAATGTGAAAATGGTCATTTGACATCACAGTTGCACCATGTGGTGATTTCCTGCAGTTATTGTGGCCTGAACCACTGCTCTGATGGTCTGCAGTTAAATAAAGAGAATATTTTAGAGCAGCTCTCTGTGGTACATACCTTCAACAGAGTACTTCTGGAACTCATTCTGTCCCTTTGCTGCAGATATTATGTTGAACATAGTTCCTGACAATATTTCTCTTAGCTGATGAGTCATGAGATGGATGCAAAATCTCAGAAAGAGTGGTTTAGAACAGCTCAGGATTGCCCATGGTTTGTGGGGTAGCTGGGAAAGACCCATCCACAACTGCTCCTGGTTGTTGTCCAGTGGCAGGATGTGCCTCAGGAGCAAAATATTTGAGATTTTCCAGCCATGGGTCCTTGTGGCTGGGCTGGTTTGGCATCACTCTTGGTATTTGAACTGATGATGTCTGAAGGATGACTGGAAAACACAGTGAGTTATGATTACATTTAAATTGTACCATTTAGACCCATTGTTTGGGCAGTTCTGAAGTGCTGCTGACAGGGAGAATTCCACTCAAACATATAAAAAGTCATGATGAGATAAATCCACAAATAGATTTTTTCTTTTTGAATGTGTGTGAAGAAACAGAAATTTCACACCAAAATTTCAGATTCAGGAAGATTTTGAATTGCTTGAACTTGGTGGAGGGGGGTGTGTGAGCATCCTTACAGGTATTTCACTGATGGGATGCAGGTTTTTCTGTGCTAAATGATTCCTGTTCAGATGGGCTGTTTGACATTGTCTAGGAGACATCTGTCCCTTTACCAAATCTCCATTCAATATCTGCTAACTTGGAACATTGTGCTTATCTCTCCCTGTATTTAATATTAAACACACCAAACAGTTTCATTCTAAAGCTATAAAGTAAAGCTTTATTTGTGGTTACTGTGGATGAAAAGCCCAAGGAACCTGTGACATCACATAAAAACCCAATTCACACGTTGATAGTCAGTTAAAACATAGTGGCAGAAAGCTGAAAGGCATTTTTCCAGCTTTGCTCTTGGTTTTAATTTGTGTAACTGGTGAGGTGATAGATGATTCAAGGTGTGTTCCAAAAACATGTAAGGAGAAGGTGAAGTCAGAGATATGAGGTGAGTGATTGGGTTCATAAACTAAATATGTAGAAGGTTTCAAGTAGATTACAGATTAACAGTTGTATGACTTAATGTGTTAGTGATGTGTTCTTTACTTGGAGGAGGAATGAATGATGGAAAGAATTGTACACCTAGAGTATGTAATGAAAATTAATGATCTATAAGATAGAATATATTGCATATTTGTGATTTTGCTGTGTTATTTTGGGAGTAACATAATAAATCACTGCTCTTTTTTTGCTTGAAAAGAGAGAAATGTGTAGTCTGCAAAGGAGAATTTTAATCCCCACCATTTTAAGGATTGATAATGGAAAAAAATTAAGTCTTAACTGCATGGAATGAACTTCAGCTTCAGTAAACAGTGAACTGTTGATGAGCAGTGATCTCAGGTATTTTGGAGCTTATGCACTGAAATATCTCTCAGACTACTGATTTTTTTCTCACCCACTGTATTAAGATCATTAAATTCTGAAAATCATTTCCCTTTCTGAATCTGTCTGAGCCTGCTCCAGTGCATCATATCTCAGGCAAATGAATGGCTAAGGCAGGGGAAAACAGAGGTTTCATCTTGCAGTTGGAGATCTAAGATGCTGTTAATTAGGAGTAGTTTCTTGATGATAATAATAGGACAGTGTAGCAGGTTTGTCAAAATGAGAGGCAGATTTCTGAAATTAGAAATTATAATTCTATTATAATAATAGAAATAGAAATTAGAAATTATCAGTGATAGCTCCTGCAAATGGAGAGGTGCTGGTGCCCTCAGGCTCCTCTCAGTTCTGTTAAATTCCTTGTGTTATGTTCTGAAGAATCCAAGTCTTAAAAGAATGAGGAATTTACTCCCCAACAAGTACATGTTGTTTTCTGCAGCCCTTTTCTAAGATGAGGAAATACTCAGGACCTAAGAAAAGGTGTGCAGATTTTCCTTAGATTTGCACAAATGCCACTTGCCATTAGTGGATGCAAGGAGGGGATGGAGATTTTTCTGCTGTGTGTGAGGAGTCTGGAAACAGCTGCCATCTCCAAAAGGTACAGGATGAGGAAGCTGATGGAGATTGTGCTGAACTGGAGGTCTGGGGACAATTCTGTCCAACATGAGTTTGTGCTTTTGGCAGATCTCTTCAGGGAACTTGTGTTCAGCTGTCCCTGAGCAGCTGCATGGAACACAGAATTACAGAATATTCTGTATGGAACACAGAATTACAGAATATTCTGTATGGAACACAGAATTACAGAATATTCTATATGGAACACAGAAT
>NC_031773.1:69038410-69042819 GCF_001522545.3 Parus major | reverse complement strand
ACAGAATATTCTATATGGAACACAGAATAAAGGCACAGTTTCTGTGTGCCCTTTTTTGCCTTGAGGATGTCACCAAAGGTTTTGAGCCCTTGCAGTAGCAACAAGTGTTTTTAGGGATTAGTCCACATTTTTTCATGAAGACAAAATAAGTCTCAAACTCAGCTATCAGAAGATTGCTGTCTGATTTTACCTGGCATAATCAAACATTTATCATGTGGATATAAGAAAAGCTTGCTGATTATGTACCCTCAATTTCAAATGCAAGTCATTTACCTTTGCAATTACTTGTAGAAATTTAGATGATCAGTAGTAGAGCTGAATGTTCATCTCTCAACTCTTGTAAAGCTCTAATCCCAAATTTATGTTAAACTCTCCTCCCAGGGCTGGTGCCTGGAGGAAGCAGTGGCCTTTTATGTTCAATACAGCCCTGGTTAAGGGGTTGCCATTTTATTACAGCCTTTGTTCTCTTTATTTGAGTACAATTTTACAGTCACAGAACCCAGTCCTTTGTTCTCTTTCTGTTTGTTTACCACCAATGCCTGCCTGTCTTAGTGTGAATACAAATATTTCCTGTAGCTGAGTAAACAAAAAATAAATGGAGGTCTCACAGCTGACTCCAGGCAAGTTTTTCCCCAGGACTTGAACAACCTAGGTATCTCTTGTTTTTACAGTGGGTTTTGCTTGGGGTGGGAAACTTTAACATTTTTAAACATTCTGTTTCACCAGTCTACCACTCTTAATCCTTTTAATAGCTCAGAAGTTACTCTTTTCACTGTTTTCACCTTAACATGGAACATTACCATAATTTATGACACCAGGCCAGTCCTCCATCCCCTAAACACCAGCAGATGCAACCCTGGCTTCTCCTCCTTTATTACAGCTGGCAACCCAAAGCTGTGCCAGCTGCTGACAGTAATGGTGCTGAAAAAATAATAAAAGCAATATAGGGATCCTTAAGAACACACACACTCACAGGTTGTTTAAAACTTGGAAGCCTGCACAAGTTTATTTGCTTTCTGGAAGTATTAAGGACTTTACCTTCTCATTTTATGTTTTTCCCTGCTTTTTTTTTTTTTTTTTCTCTAAGGGGAAATATATTTACTTATATATATACAGATCTTTGATCATCTTTCAAGTGTCTTCTCTGTCTCATATGGAGGCATGCAAGATGTGTGTTCTTCTGCATTAAAAAAATGAAAATTTCACAGATCTAGTGGGAAGGATCCACAGACTGGGAAGTGCAGACTAATTCCTTATTTTCCTGGACCTTTTCATCACTATCAGATTGCAAAAAGGTTTTTCTCTTCCCCCCTTTCCTGATTACCACAACCAGCCAGTCCTTCTCCACTGTTAGCCAGAAAGCTGCTCTGTGATATAAAGAGGGCTTAAAAATATGAAGGCTTCCTTGTTTCCTCCTAGGTTTTCTAATTGCAAATCAACTAATCAAGGTTGCTCTTGTCCTTCCTTTCATTCTTTTCTGTTTCTTCCTCTGCTTTGTCAGGGCTCTTTAACAAGTGGAATCACCTATCTTAACTTTAATGACTTAGCAATAAAAGGATTGTTAAGAAAAACTCACCAGAGGTATGGCTGGCTTTTTTCTCATCTTGTTCCACAGATCTTTTCTCTTGGAGTGGTCCTGTAGCAGAGAGAATTCTCTGATTTTTTCCCTAAGCTTTGCAGAGTGGTTTATGGTGCCCATAGGGTGGGCCTCTGCCCATGTGTAATGACATTGTATAATGTAAATCACACCAGACAACAGATCAGGAGCAGAGCAGGCAAAGACAGGAGTGCTGGAATGCAGACACCTTCGAGAAATACAGCTGGCCAGGCTGGCACATCTCCACACACAGTGTGCCATCAGGTTTGTAGAGAATAAGAGAATTTCTTTCCTTGGTAAGAACGATTTTGGCACGAATACAATAGAAAAACAGAATGTTTTTTTCAGTCTCTCCAGCTTAGTACCTAAGCTTTGATGCAGATTTAATAGGAAAAATCAACCTCTGCTGGAATAACAAGGGAAAAACAAAATAAAGTGTTGGTTTATTGTGTTTCTCCTTGGTTGTGTAGTGAGTGCAAGAGCAGAGGAGGGGACAGGAATCATCTGTCCAGCTCTGTAGTGCACACATGTGGGTGTGTGGAACCCTGTCCCAATGGGCCAGGGACAGTGAGGATGGACAGGAATCCTGTGTGTGCAGACCACACACACACACATGGTGTGGACAGACAGACAGACAGACAGGACAGACAGACAGACAGACAGACAGGAATGCAGTGGCTGGGTGGCTCCTGAGGCAGGGCACTTCTAGGTGCACGTCAAACCTAATAATTGGCCGCGCAGAAAAAAAATTCTTCACTTTTATTTAGCTGGGGATAGCAAAGCTCTGCTGGTTGTCAAAGGAAATGCCCTTTCAACTCTTCCCTCCAGCAGTTAGCATGCAGGATTTTTGCCTGGATTCAAAGATGAAAGCAAAGCACAAAAAAGAATAATACCGGGTTTCTTTTTCTTTTATACGTAACAGCTTTTAAAATTAATTTCAGAGCAAGCTCAAATAGTCTTGAGGTTTCTCTGTGTGTGTTTTTTTCAAGTTGCTATCAACACTGTTTATATGATGTAGACACAGATCCATTGGTGTGTACACCCAGAGCTGGGCTCTGGGCAGTCACAGACAGTCTGTGCTGAGATGATGCTGAGCAGCTCACATCACTTTAGCATCTAGGAATTTGTATCTGTACATAACTCCTTTTTTTTGCCAAGAACAGCATGTATAGAGGGGAGGGGGGTTTGCTATTAACAGCTCTTTGAAGCTGCAGGCAAATGCAGTTGTAGTGGTGAGTCATAGAACAATAAAAAAATGTAACAATAAAAGGTCTGTGGTCAAAACACTGACATACACTTTCCAAAATTAAAACTTGCTGGGTTGAAGTATTCCTTTGCTGTATTTATTGTAACAGCACAGTCACAATAGACAAAGATTGTAAGATTTCCAAGTCTCTTCAGCTAGGAAAGGTGTAGATACACAAATGATTTTTGTTGAGCTTTTAAGATTTTGCAGGAGGATGCAAACATACATCTTGTATGGAAATTCCTAGGTGAGTTGGGGTTCCCAGGTACCACTGGAGTGAGAAAGTTCCTTGTTTGAGGAAGACTGAGACAAAAGCAGAGTGACTGAAGTGGCTGTGTTAGACAGGCAGCTTTGTGAAGCTGAGCATATGCAAGTGGATTTATTTTGGAAAGGAGAAGCAGATAGAATAACAAAGGAAAGGGGGACAGAGTAAGGTAGGTGAGGGTAAGATGAGCAGGGTGTGGAGTGAAGCAGAAGTTAAAAGAGGAGGAGAAACTTCAGGCAAATAGAACAAAACAGGAGTCCCATCAACGATGTCAAGCAAAGTTTGTTCCATATTTGATGGAAATATTTTCCTGTTCTGTAGGATATAACATAGGTAATTTAGGGGGTTTGTCTGCAGATTTCTAACTAACCTTACCTGTAGTGCTTAGTGTTGATGCTTAAATTGCACAAGGTTAAAGTAATCACAAGATCAGTAAAATGTTGATTTGCATTTCAACCTGAGATACCTTTTACATTTCACTTTCTAAAAGATGTTACCAACCTATCAAAGTTTTTAGGAAGAGTACATTTCAACTTGTTTTTCTCACTGCTTTTTTGTCTGTGCTTTTTTATTATTCTGTAAAACATCAGATGAAATTTTTGGTTTGGACCCACAAATACACAGTGAGGGGGGAAAAATGAGCAAGGAGGAAAGTACAATCAGAAGTTTTCAACTTTGATTAATGAGTTTGATTAATCAACAGTTTGATTAATGAGGACCATGGCAGAGACAGGTATTTCCTTTTGCATTGTTGGAGAAGTAGCATTTCACTTTTTTCTTAAAATGGGTTGTATTTAGTGGTAAATATCAAAGTAGTTTAAAGAGACAATAAACTGTATCTATTAAACATTCAGCAGACACATGAGCTAATCATGAGAGGCTTGCTGCTGACCACTGGAGAATTTCTAGCAGGTCAGTCTCCCAGAATCCAAAAGAAAGGCATGTACCAAAAAATTCCACTTTGTGTGGCATTTAGTGAAAGGACATCCTGAGAGTCCACAGCCAAACTCTTACAATTCCAACAAGATGTGTCAGTTTGCACTCCAAAGAAAAGGAGCTTAAATGACAGTGCCATCCATCTCCTTAGCTGAGCTGCAGCTCCTACCCAGTAACTTCTCCATTTATTGACCATTTTCAGCCCAATTTGACAGAGGAAAAGAAGTCTCATTAAGATTTTGTAATCGATAGGAGCTGAATGAACAGGCACAGCTGTCTGGAGGCGAGAGGAGCCTGGAGCAGAGCTCCCACACAGGGGAAGGCGAGGAGGATGGAGCTGGGCTGTATTTGGTTTGGCTGTATTT
>NC_031773.1:69035831-69037735 GCF_001522545.3 Parus major | reverse complement strand
TATTTGGTTTGGCTGTATTTGGTTTGGCTGTATTTGGTTTGGCTGTAGCACACACCAGTGGCTGTAGCACACTCACAACACACAGACTTTCACACTGCTCCCAGCTGACTCCTGCCTGGACACACCACAGGCTGCAGAGAGGGATTGTGACAGGGTTGAAGGCCATGCTTAGAAGATGGAGAATTCAAATGCAATGCAGATTTTATTAGTCAATATAAAAGGGGTAGGAGAGTGGACTCACATGCTCTTCAAGGGTAGCCATGCTGTCTGCAAAAGAAATCACTTTACTGATTAAAGAAGTAGTGAAGACTGCACAATAGTCCAAGAGTGGATGTAGCAGCATAATTAACAAAAAACCCCAGTTGTTAAGCTTATTTAAATCAATTAGCCTTTTCTGTTTTAAGGGCATGTGGTAGCAAAAGATATTGGTCTTATATTCTCTTCTGCAGCAAGACCTTTCTCTTCCATGACATGGAATCAAGATCAGATTAACAAACTGCACCACAGGGCAGGCTCATAACCCAAAAAATACCTGCTTATTTTAAACCTAGTGATTTTATCTGCTCAAAACTGGAATGTGAACATAACCAGTTCTCTTACTTTACCTCAAGAACTGAAGCAGCAGCTCATTTTGTTTGCTGTTCTGTCTTCAGATCAATTTCAATCAATGATTTCTTGGTTTTTCTGTTGTGTGAGAGATCCAGGATTCTTTGAGGGTGTTGTTATGGGTTACCATTAGTCCTGCTGACCCTGCCTGAATGCAGGTCCTTGCTGCATAGCCCAGCCATTCTCTACAAATTAGTTTTCCTGTATGGCTGTAAATGTCCTCAGACCACAGCACCTGCTCAGACATCTTTGAGATACAGGGAGACACACCTTAATGATATTTCTGCCTAAGACCCTTACATGCAGTGGAAAGATGACAAAGAAATAACACATTTGGCTGGTTCCTGAGCAGTTAACCACGAGAGGAGATCTTTTTTATTTTCAGTTTCCTTTCAAACCTGTGACTGGGCAGGTTCCAGCCTTTGTGGAGCAAGTAATTGAGAAAGGCAGATCTTAAACACATCTTGAGGTATCTCTAAAGGGAGTAAAAGAGAGCTAAAGGAACATATACTATCATGATTGTATGGTATAACACAAAAAGGAATCCCAAATGCAGATCTGATCTGGATTTTTTGTGTGTGTCACTGGTTTTCTTCATAGAGGAATCAGAGCAATTGATTTCAATAAACTTTGTCACTTTGGGCAATTCCATGGTTAGCTTGTTCATCTCCTAAGGAGCTAAGTTCCAAGAGACACATTCCTGTGCAGGGAAAATTTCAGTTCCAAGTTTATTTTTAATCCCATCCACATATGTCTACATATGTCAAGTCTCACAGAGCATATCTAGATGATCTGCCTCCTTTAGTTTAGTTCAAAGGCTTGCAGAGTATGAATTCTTCAAGATGAAGCTTTTCAGTAATTATCACATGTGGGGAGATGAACAGGAAAAGGACATCTTTAAACATAGAAATGAGCTGGACTGATAAAGTCTTTCACTTTATAAAGGGACATTGTTGGAACCTTGCCAGTAGCCAGTGCAGAAGGCAGCATCTCAGGTAGAACTGTGTTAAATCCTGCAGGCTTTGACAAACCCCAGCAGCTGCACACACACTTTGCTGAGCTCACAAAACACAGAAATGTAGTAACAGGAATGGGTTTTGTGTCTATGCAGTTGAAATTTGTGCTGGTTTGCTGCTCATGGAGAAATCTCAGTTTCTAATCTTAAACACAGGCCAAAAGTAAAGCCAAGCCTAACTAATGATGTGTCTTCTAAACCTTACAAAGATGTGTGTGTGCCATCTCTTTACAAATTTGAGAAATGTCTCCCATTTCATTTCCTTAAGTATCATGAGTGGGAA
>NC_031773.1:69026542-69035383 GCF_001522545.3 Parus major | reverse complement strand
CAGGACATCATATTGGAATAGCAGGGGTTATTCTCTCTGTTTCTG
The DNA here is from genome assembly GCF_001522545.3 of Parus major. NCBI lineage: Eukaryota > Metazoa > Chordata > Aves > Passeriformes > Paridae > Parus > Parus major. The sequence continues at coordinate 69,035,338 of NC_031773.1, read as the reverse complement.
ACAGGCAGGTTCCAGCAGAGAGCTGGTTGCACATTAACAGGGATTGTGGCTCACTGCAGGTTTCTAACAAGTAGAAAAGAACTATCTGAAAGCCTTCACAAGTGCATAATTTTCAGAGATACTGAATTTGTCCCACCCTTTGAAAGAACAATCACCTGAGTTTTTCCTTTGTGTTTTTATGTTATTAGTGACAAAAATGTTTCTAGACTGTTGCTTTTGCATGTGCTTCCAGTGAAACATTCAGCTGAGATTAAAATGGGGTAACTCCTTTGATGCACCGACACACTGCCTTCACCACATACTCATTTGTCACAAGTACAGTCATTATATTAATATTTACTTAACGTGGGGTTTTTTAAACTCTACATTAAAGGATTAATAAAGCTTGTTTAGACTGGTTAGCAAAACCAAAATTACCCCACGCAAATAGTCTACAGGAAAGGAGAAAGGAGTCACTGATGTCATGGTTTGTGCTGGGTTTCATGGTGGAGAAACAGACTTGATGCAAGTTCACTGAGCATGTGAAGCAGTCTGGATTAGAGGGAGAATGCACAGCCCAAGAGCTGCTATCTGCTGGTTCTTAGAGAGCTTCTCTAGAGCTGCAGAAATGTGTGATCCCCATGAACAGAACATGTTTCAAAGCTTTCCAGGGTAATGGGTACCAGAACACGAGCTGTCCTGCAGAAATGCTTAGGAGAGGTTTGTACTCTCATTAGAACACACAGCTTCGTGCAAGCTTTCAAATAAAAACATTCTGTAAAATGTATTATAAACAATGGCTGGAGTTAAATCTGTGGCTTTCAAATTTATCTGTGGGATTCCACAATAAAGAGTTTGTCAGACCTGGGCAGCACTCCTCCAGGCTTTACCAGCTGTTTAGCAGAGTATGTCTCTGACTTTCCCCTAAACTTTGTGGATCAGCATCAGTTCTGGTTTTTCTCATCTAATAATTTAAGTGTGATAAAATCTATTAATTTGGTCTTTAGTGCTGAGGTGCACATCAGTGAACATAAAATAACTTACTTTTGGCAACCTGCATGTTGTGCTTTGCAGCAGTACCTCCATGAACAAAGAGTGATTCTTTAAAAATTAACTATGGCTACAGTTTTGGCTGGTAAAATAGTGTACAATGTGCAGTTTGCAATGAAAGTTTTCAGGTGTTGGTTATGTTAAAAACAGTTTGACCATGATAATTTCCTTGTTTACCCAAACATTTAGTGATTATAGAATACAGGCACTATAGATTATAGAATACAGTGGTATATGGTAAAAAAAAAGCAATGAAAATACAATGAAATCATGGCAGGACCATGAGACAATCAATGAGAGCATGCTCAAAGAAGTTCTGATGTTGATTGTTCACATTCATAATCAAAACAGGTTTATCTCATGTTTTCTCCTGGTGCTTTTTTCTTTTAATACAACTGCCTGCTGTAGCAAGGGATAGGGAAGAAGAAAGATTTAAATAATGACAGGAAGTAAAAAAAGCATTAATAATAAATGTATCAAATAGGCAAAAGGATAATTGCAGAAATTCTGGGGTGCAAAAAGGCAGGGGTGGGCAAGATCTGCTATTTCTAGATTAAAGTCTAATATATAACCAGGGGAATTTGAAGTTTTTTAGATGCAGTTTAGATTGCAGGGTTTTTTACACCCTTGCAAATGTTGTGCTTTAGACCTGCAAGTTCATAGAGTCTGGTGTGCAGAGCCAAGGCCTCCACAGTAATTCCAGTTAGGGGCTGGAGAGTGTGTGGTGGCTCTGGAGTAATTTTGAGAATTTACACCAGTCTGAAAGGTTTGGGACTGCTCTTTTTCATGGTGACTTTTGGAAGAAAAGAAGAGCATTGTTAAGGGCTTTGACAAGCTGTGGGGGCTTTGGGGAAGGTACAGTTGGTGGGCCAGAAGTAATTTTATGAAATCTGTCCAAAGCAAAAAGTGAAATGAAGGTACCTTCTGGAAAAAAAACACAAAACCTATTGGGCTGTGGATTTTTATCCACTTTTCTTCATTCCAGCATTTTTTTCTGCACATTTATGAAGAAGGTACCTGTGAGGGGCACATGGTATTTTTTATAAGCAAAATTTGAATCTGACATCCTGTTCCTATCATTGCTAGTTCTGCTTCCAGCTCTGGAGGTTTTAGACAAAAGCACTCCTGACACAACTGATTTGTCTGCACTGCTCATTTATTTTCTCACAGGACCCCGTGGTTAAACCACTTTGTTGTTGATACTTTTTACAGGGATGTAGAAATGCTTGCCCTAGGATCTGAGCCATAACCTCATGAGGTGGGAGAGGATTGTATAATAGCACCATGACAAACCAGCTCAGGACTGCAGGATGTTGGAGTGGTTCCCCACAGAAAAGTAAATGGTTTGTTTTTAAATCGTTACAACAGCCATTTGCTCTAGAAATTTCCATCCTTTTGGACTTTTTTTTTTTCCTGTGGAGGAGAGAAACTCAGTTCATGTATTTACAGTTATTTTTAAAATTTCTAAGTAAAAGTTTATCATTAGTAGTCCAGCCCTAAGCAGAAGCTTTTTATTTATATGTTTGATATAAGAAAAGTTGTAAAAATAATATCACATATTGTATTTGCAACACTGCTTGGACTTTAAGTGCTGGAAAATAATTCCTAGTGGTATCCATCAGGAAATAAGCTGCTTTCCTTCCACCTTTTGATTTTTTGCCTAATTCAAACAATATATGCATAAATTAGTTCCTTTAATGGAATCACAATACTGATTTTGGCATTTTCTTGCCAAGACTTGTCACAAAAATGCCCACTGAAATGAACAGCAGCTGCAGTGGGAGGTCAGGTTGAATTAAAGGGGGAACACAGAAAATGTCCTTCTAGGTGAACTGATCCCATAGGTTTCATCAGCAGGACACTGCAGAGATTGTTCTGGGTTTGAATGTTCAAAGGGCTGCAGTGGGACCAAGCAACTAAACCAGATTTGGCAAGTAGGAGGGATTTTGGATTGTGTCTCCCTCTTCTTCTGAAGAGTTGAGCTCTCAAATGATCTGATGGAAATTCCAAATAATAAGAATTGCAGCATGTTTGAGGTTGGAGTAGACCTCTGTGTCCAGCAGAGAACATCACTAATTAAAGCAGCCTGCTCAGGGCCTTGTCCAGCTGCATTTTCTGTATCTTCAAGGATGGAGATGCCACAGTCTCTTGGCAGCCTGTTCTGGCATTTGGTGCACCTCATTACGAAAAGAATTTTCCTGATCTCTAATCAGAATTTTCTGTGTTCCATTTTACATCTGTCATCTCCTGTCCTATCCCCTCCAATGGCTTCATGTCCTCTATTTCCTTCTGCAGAGCAATTTTAAAGAAGCCTCCTCTTTTTCAGGCTGAACCAGCCCAATTCCATCAGCCACTTCTCGATAGCTGCTGCCCAGTGTTGAGAGCAGCTTGTTCCACCTGGAGTGGAGTGACAGAAGCACACAACCTCTTCCATTTGACTCCAGAATTCTCTCTGAGGGACTCTGTGCTTTTTTCTGGCCAGGCCCAGCACAGAGGGAGGCGTGTGGCTCCCCTGAGGCCTGGGGATCACATCCCGGCCTGGCACGGCCCAGCGGTTCTTACCCTCCTACGCTTCTGAGTGGGCAGCAGCAAAGTCAGAAAGGATGAGGACAATGAGAAGAGGCCTTGGGAAAAGTGGCCAAGGGATCTGGAGCACGACTTGTGTTCTCTTCTTGCTGCCATTTGCAGGGAATGATGGAGCAAGAGGCAGGAAAGCCATGAGATGAGCACCTGGCTTCAAGGCCGGTGTAAACAGCAGCATTTTGTGGTTTTTGATCCTGGGTCAGTTTATACAACACTGAGCTCCTGGCAGCAAATGGGCTCCACCTGGACCTGAAGGGAAAAGGGGTTTTAGCTCAGGACTCAGCAGGGCTCACTTTAAACCAGATTTGAACTGGGACAGGGGCATAGCCAGGCTCGACAGAGATAAGGTGGGACCAACCCGCTGGGAAGCAGCTCTGAGGAGAAGGCCCTGGGGGTCCTGGTGGGGACAGCAAGCTGTCCATGAGCCAGCAGTGTGTCCTGGAAGCCAGGAAGGGTGTCCTGGAAGCCAGGAAAGGTGTCCTGGAATCCAGGAAGGGTGTCCTGGAAGCCAGAAAGGGTATCCTGGAAGCCAGAAAGGGTGTCCTGGAAGCCAGAAAGGGTATCCTGGAATCCAGGAAAGGTGACCTGGAAGCCAGGAAGGGTGTTCTGGAAGCCAGGAAGGGTGTCCTGGAATCCAGGAAGGGTGTCCTGGAAGCCAGGAAGGGTGTTCTGGATGCCAGGAATGGTGTCCTGGGGTACATTAGGAAGAGCACTGTCAGTAGGGGTGATCCTGCCCCTCTACTCAGCCCTGGTGAAGCCACTCCTGGAGTGCCATGTCCAGTTCTCCTCAAGACAAGAGGGACACAGAGCTCCTGGAGTGAGCCCAGTGCAGAGGGACACAGATAATGAAAGGACTGGAGCATCCCTCGTATCAGGACAGGCTGAGGGAGCTGGGCAGCCTGGAGAAGACTGAGAGGATCCCATCAGTGGCTGAGTATCTGCAGGGAGGCTGCCAGAGGATGGAGACAGGGTTTTGGTGGGGCCAGGCAATAGGACAAGAGGCCATGGGCAGACACTGATGCTCAGAAGCTCCACCTGAACATGAGGAAGAACTTCTTTCCTGTGCAGTGACCATGCACTGGAGCAGAATGTGCAGAGAGGGTGTGAAATCTCCCTTTGGGAGATGTTCCAGAACCATCTGGAGGCAATGCTGTGTCCCATGTGCTCTGGGGTGGCCCTGCTGGAGCAGATGTCCCACTGTGGTCCCCTCCAGCCTGACCCAGTCTGTGATTCTCTGCAATGTTTATATTCTTCTCTACCTGTACCAGCTAACACAGTTTGTTTGGGGCTTTTTTTCTCACATAATATAAAACATGCTGTCTCTAGCTGAGGAGAGCTGTGTTTCCTCTCAGGAAAGTTAATGTGCTGTACTAGCATTCTGCTAAACATCTGGGTTTCAGTAGATTTTCTCCACACACACACACACACTGAAAGTCATGTAAGAATTTATTATTTATTATCAAAACAATAAATTTCCAAAGAAATGTGAAATGGTTTCAAATCAATTGTTCTCATTGCAAAGAAGAAACTGTTGAAGAGGCAACCTTAAATATAATAAATAATAAATACTTAAGAAAGTGCCTTTACAATAAACTGGTTGTTTAAGGATTAATGTAGCATGTTTCAAGTAGTGATTTATGAATGATGAGTCAGACTTGGAATTCAGAACTTGCTTGACAAAGCAGAGCAAACAATATAAAAATTTTGCATGATTAAATTGCTTATTGCTTAAGCTCAATTTACGATTAGCTTTTGTTACATTATTCCAAAATAAAATCAAATCCAGATTCAAAGCCTGGACCTTCTCTCTCATGATCTGAATAGAGACAAGTAGAATCTGCATTCTCTAGCCTCGAGATGCTCATTAAACTTAGAGTTTTCAGTGAGAAAGGGATTGAATCAACAGCTGGCATTTCTATCAGCTTTGAGCTTTCATTTAAGACATTTAATTTTAGTGCATGCATGATGATTTCATTTGTCTAGCTGTAGATAATTTGCTCTGTATCATTTCTAATAGAGGTCAGCACAAAGTGTGTCTCACTCTCCTTTGCAGACACAGCCAGGTCATGTATTTTAATGTTCTTTGCAATTGCTTACTTAGAATTGTATTGTTAAAGTCAGGTATTGCATTTATTCTTACACACTTTATTTTCTATCTTGTGTTTTTAAAACTCCTATCTCCTCTGGAACTTGAAATTTCCTAAGAAGTTGAAGAAAAACAAAGAAACTTGTTGCATAATTTGCTAATTCTTTACTTGGTTTTAATTTTATAAGCCTTCATTAAGACAGTTTTTCTTCTCCAGTATCTATTTATTAACTTTTTCATTTCCTCCCAGGATGGCTTTTGTATAATTCACATTTTTCTGACCGGTCTCAGAATTTTTCTGTTCTTTGATATATCAGTTGAAAACTAATTTGCATATTGAAACTAGATGGACTTCTGAAGTAATAACCTGTTTTTAACTTGTTTACTTTTTGGTTTTTTAAACTCACTGCTTTCTGAGGGCTTCACTGGGAGTTTCTTAATTGATTTAGGGACACCTAACTCACATTTTCATTGAATTCTTCCCCAAGTTGGTATCTGAACCGTAATCCCAAGAATCTTGTGGTGAAGAAGGATCTATTCCTCTATAAGAAGAAATTAATTTCTTGTGCAGCACAAGTTTTAGTAGGTACAAGTCAAATGTCCCACTTTATTGCAAAATTAATTCAGCCTTCAATGGAACGGGTTGGAATACATCCCCACTGCTTTTACCAATTCTCTGTGGTAATTCCAGCTGATGTCCAGGCATGTGTCTTGTATGGATTTTGGACATGAGAGAGCCCTGCTCCCTTCAGTCCCCATGATAACATTAGGGGATAGACTGAGATTCTTTCTTCTTGCTTTTATTAAATAGACGCAGAACCGTATGAAGCTGATGGCTGACAACTATGAGGATGACCACCTCAAATCCTCATCCCATTCCAACCAAACCAACCACAAGCCCTCCCCTGACCAGGTAATGTCTCTCTCTTTTTATTTTGTTTGTTTTTTAAGTAATTTTTACTGTGGGAGCTGATGCTTTTGTGTCATAAGCAGTTTTCCCTGACATGCTTGCAGTACCTCAGAACAAAAATAGCATTTCAGAACTCAGTTAGAAACCAGAACTGGATGTTGCTGTTGTGTTGGCTTTGTGTAAAGCTCCTGAAATGTGAATGAACAGTTCTGGTACCAATTGTTGTTAGGTGGGTGGAGAGGAGGAGGGAGGTAGAAAAGGAACAAAAACTTTCCTGAAATGCGAGATTCGAGTCCTGTATGACATATTCAGGTTTTAGTAGCTCAGGTTCACTGCTTGAGTGTGTGGAGTGCCCAGGGGAGTTTCTTGTCTCCAGCAGCAGGAAATGGTGCTGTGGGATCAGCTTTCTGCTCCGTGGATTGCTCACCAGCAGCTCCCTCCATTCCCCACGAGAAAATCCCCGTGCCAAATGAGCACAGACTGCTCCCTCCCAAACTCAATGGGCCATGAGCCAAAGGGAAATCAATTTACCATCTCCAAAGCACTGAGCAGCCTCCTGTGGCATTTACAAAGCACAGCCGTGTGCTTGATCACTATTAGAGAGATTAACCATCCCTTGGGCAGCTCAGAAAATACCAACATAATTGCACATCCCATGCTGCAATCTCATCCACTGCAGTTTAATTAAAATATTAGCATCATTAATCACTGCCTCAACAGAGTGAAGGAATGCTTCTCTTTGCCCTCTGACTCATGTAGAAATTGGTGAGATCTGAAGGGAAGCATCTCACTCTAGACCTTTAAGTGCCAGCCTAATGATACACAGAAATAATGAGTAAAGTACAAGAGGAAAATGGCAAAAGCCAATTACTTTTTCCCCCTGCAAAAAGAGATCTTGAAAGGTCTCCATTCATGTCTGCATCCAAAGAAACTAACAGAAAAATTCCCTTTATCAAGGGAGCTTCCCTTTGCATGTTAATTAGTACCTTCCTCCACTTTATGTTGACTGCCTTGGATTTTCTGCAGTGTGCTTGGAAGGTGTTGGTGTTTCACCCTCCTTTTTCAAGAGGGGTGAAATTGTTAATACTGAGAATTATAAGGATTTCCTAATTTTTTTTAATTAATTTTTCTTGATTTGCCATGAATGTTAGAATACCTTTTGTTTCTACACTGCAATCTAAAGAGCTGAAGCCATTTCCAGCAGGTAACTTTGGTACCTGCTTGCAGATGAATGCAGCGTAGATGAGATGAAAAGATAATCTGTAAAAACAAAATCAAATTTAAATTCTAAAATCAGAAATTCTTGCAAAGACCTTGCAGGGAAGGGCAGTAGGGAAGAGAGGGCTTGGGAAGAGGCTCTGCCTGCATTTCCCCTCTGCAAAGGGACATTTTTGGAAGCTGCCAAAGCCTGCAGGGGAGCAAAGGAAACTGAGGTAGCTCAGAGTACTGCCTAAGGAATTGCTTTGTACTGCTGTTTGTACTTGCCAATGTGCTTTAAATACTAACCAAGTCTTTCTTTCATTCCCATGCTGCTCTGGGGCTCTCCTCCCACTGCCACCTGTGCACCTGTAGGATGAGGAGGAGGGTATTTGGGCATAACCAGTCAGATGCTCTTAGCTCAGCCATTTTGTTCAGAACGGTGAGAACCAACCTCTCCTGCCCACAGCAAAGCTCCCACAGTCACCCCCACACCTCCCTCGTGTGCCTTGTGAGACCTGGCTGTGCTCCCTCCCTTGCTCCCTGGCTGTGCATGAGGGGGCTTCTCACCTGCTTGTGTGCACTTTGTGATTCTCTTCTTCTAATCATCCCATCATTGTTTCACCCTGCTGTGGGGAGAGCTTTCCAGGGCATGCAATCCAGTTTCTGTGCCAGCACGAGAGAACAGGAAATGTCTTTATATCATTTAGCATTGACCTCCTGGAGGAAATGTTTTCAGTCAGATTCTTGTTCAAAGCACTTTGCTCCACAGCCAAACCTGTGTGTGCTTTTTCCATTCTGGTTGGTAAAGAATTGGCTTTGAGATTGATAATGTTCCTCCTGAAAATAATGTTCCTCCTCAAGACAATGTTCCTCCTGAAAATAATGTTCCTCCTCAAGACAATGTTCCTCCTGAAGATAATGTTCCTCCTCAAAACAATGTTCCTCCTGAAGACAATGTTCCTCCTCAAGACAGTGTTCCTCCTGAAGA
>NC_031773.1:69020814-69026183 GCF_001522545.3 Parus major | reverse complement strand
TGTTCCTCCTGAAGACAATGTTCCTCCTGAAGATAATGTTCCTCCTCAAGACACTGTTCCTCCTGAAGGTTTTAAGCATGTTGAGATCTGCTGCTGAGATTGCTGCCATGCACACTGTCCTACCTAGTCACAGACATTTCTCAGCTCACAATACAGGATTCTCTAGATGGACCAGGAGTACAAATTGTCTGTAAATGTGAAGGCAAAGGGGAATTTCCCCTCAACCTTCCTCTCTCCCTTCCATCTCCCTCATTCTTTCAAAACAATGGGGGAGAAATTATGAGCTGTTTTTCATTTAAAGTGCATTTTGTTTCTCTGTGTCCACAATTTTTCCTTTTCTGCTGTCAAATTGTCCCCACAACAACTCCCATTTCCAAAAAGGAGGACACTAGAGAGGACAGAGTCTTTCTCCTCACGCCTGTTCTTTAGCAAAAAACCTGGCCAGGAGTCAAATACTGACTATTACACTACAGTACATGGGATTCATTTATGCCTTGGAGTATCAGTTTTAAAGCAGAATAAATCTCTCTGAAGTACTTGAAGTATTTTAAAGGACTGATGTCAGTATTTTAAAAATCTACATGAAACTTTTTCCTCCTTCACTCATCCTTTCAAGAAACAAATATTTCACACGAGTTTCTGTGCACTTTTTCCTAAGAATTTGATTTTTTCATAGCAGCTACTTGAAAGAAAACTGAAAAATTCTGTGGAAATCTTGGACCCTTGAATTTCTGAAAATTATTGCTTTGTATTACATTTGTAAAACATTCATGAGAGAATAAGGAGCTCTCATCTCTTGCACTCGCTCAATTAACTACAGACTTAGAGTCTGTCTGACTCTATAGATCAAATCCCTCTTTCCAAGCCAACCATCTGAAAAATCTAATCCAACTGTGACAGTGTCAAACTTGAATTTCATGCCTTGGGGTTTGAGCTGAGAAAATCTCTTCAGTGGACAAATTGATAAAGTGCTTCATTAATTTCCACTCGCTGTTGATTTCACATTCTTTTTGAATCACTGCTCTTGCAATGGTTGTTAAATGCTTTAGAGATAATGCTTGTAAAAAAGATCAGCTGAAGCACAGAAATTAAACAGGAGAGATCAGGTAAGTAAATGATGAAAAGGAAGAGGACACTCACTATGAAGGTAGGAATAATTCTGATTTTCCTTCTGGAGCAAACCTGGAGTTTGTGTAGAAAACACTGAGGGAAAGATCTGTCTCTCTCCCATGTGCTGATGCATTTAAGAATGCAGCTGTGCTGTGAGTATGGCTCTTCATAGTTTTCTGAATTAATGGGTGGCTGACATTAAATACAGCTTCTCTCTCCAGTTGGAGGCCCTTTCCTCAGGAAAGCTGTTACAGAGCATCCCAGTCAAAATAAAGAGTCAGCCAGCAGCCTTGCCTTCCACACACACCCCAGAAACTTGTCAGCCTCGAGATTGTCATGCATACATCAGCAGGGAGGGTGTAAAGGTGATGGATGCTTCCCAAGCCAGTTATTCCCAACAGAGTACAAGTTTTTACTGTGATATTCCACGTTCATTTAAAAAAAAAGCCCTTATTCTCTTTGTAAAAGCTAAGATGATGTAAGTTACCGAGTCCCTAACCTCCATGTGATAAATTTAATTTATGTATTACAATGATAAAATGTAACTAATAGCAGGGGACTTGGCAATAAGTTTGTTTTTTAAGGTTCCTTCAGGTCTGTGGATGGAATCACCTCCAGTCAATACTGAAGATTAAATGGAGACCAAAAAACTATGTACAATAATTAACTACATTATTTTATTTTTATGGTTTAGGTCTTAAGGTTTTTCCCCTCCAGCATTCTGGAATTGACTGAATTTAATATTTACTTATGCCAAGTCTGTACATGACAGCATTATCAGGTAGAGGTCCCCTGAAATGGAGCACTGTTCATAAACATCTGCACCCTGCCTGTAATTTCTGAGGATGGCAGTTTACATTTCAGTTTATAGTTCAATGTAAATACCATCTTTCACCCTGAAACAGTCCTTCCTTGCATTTTTCACTAGGCTCGTTTCCTTGCTGTCTGGATTTCTTATGACTCCTTTTATTCCCCAGATGGAGCTCTATCCCCCTCCACATCCCAGTCAGTTCCAGTGTGCTTTCACATCAGGATGCTCTTGGGTCTCTCTCACGTGCCAAAGTGCTCTGGCCAATGGCTTAATTAGTTATTACTCCCTTTGATCTGGAATAATAAGAATTTACACCTTAAGAGATCTAATACATGCCAAAAGACAGGTGTGTGTGTGTGTGTGGGTGTATCCTCTTGTAAACCTGTGCCACGTGGGGGAAGGAGAAAATTTCCATACAGAAATTCCCCAAGCTGCTCAGTTCATCCAGTTGTCTTGTGAAGCACAGCTGTGCTCCCCAATATGGGAGAAAGAGTGGGTGTGGTTCAGAAATCTGCTTCATCCAGTAAAAAAAATAATAAAAATAAAAATATTATTATGCTTATTAGAGCAACAGTGGAATGGTCAAAGAGCTAGTGTGGAACTGGAGTGCATAATAACAGAGATATTTCAAGATGATGAAAATATTGGCAATTCCTATGACTGTAAAAATATTGTAAGACAAAAATGGTTCTTCTTTGTGACATTTTTCTTTGATACTCGAGCTCAGCAGGTTTAACTCAGAAGCAGTAAGCATTGTGAGCTGGGCACTGAGGGCACTCACAAAATTCAGATTTCAGAGGTGATGTCTGTGGTGGAAAGAGGGGGTAAATCATTACAGGAAAATATTTGGCTAATCTCAAGGCTTAATGTAATCTTTGCCAGAGCAGTCAAACCACGTGAAGTTCTCATTGGGATCACTACAACACTGAAAGTGTCTGTTCTTTGGGAAGCTTCTTTTTCTACATTATTTCTTTCAATTTCTGATTAAATTTTAATGAAGTAAAATTTAGTGAAGAAACTTCTGATTTCTTTTAGTGAAGTAAACAGTTTTCCATGGTGAGTTTCATGTTTAGATTACACAGGATTAATTCACTACATAAATGTGATGTCCTCTCCACAAGACACATTTTGTACAGAACTGCTTGTCCTGCTGTCACACTTCTGAGCTTCTCAATATTGTCACTCCCTACACTGTGACCTCATAAGCCTTTTGACTAGATTTATTTTCAATATGGTCTTTTTAATTGTTAGATCATGCAAAATGGTCTAAACCACCAGGCCTTCATGCCTGACTCATATTACATTGTTATTTACTGGACACACTACTAGACCACGATTCAGAAGATAAATTCATTCCTGTCTCCAACCACTCACTTGCAAAAGGAGCTGAAGTTTTTGTAAAAGTGCAAGTTCTGCTTGGGAGAAGTGCTGAGTTAGTGCTAGGTATTATTACTGTGAGATATTTGGAAATTGTCTTGTTAAAGTGATATGATACAATTCTAATACCTCATTTTGAAATTCTTCCTGAAATTATGTTATGTTTGACTCTCTTACCACTTCCTTTTTTTTTTTTCCAAGATCCTATTCCTTCCCAAGAAAAGGGAAAATAACCCATATTTTTTAGGAGCTGCCATTCCAGCATGCTGGACAAAGCTCTTTTGACCACTGTCTCTTGTTCTTTACTGACATCTCTTGTCTTCTGAAGAGTCATTTCTTCCCCTCTCTAAAAATCTATAAACTAATTGTGTAGAACAATAATGATATTATTACAGTTCTTCATCCAGGGCTGTAAGAGCATTGTGAATTTGTCTTGTGTTTGCCTTGGAGACAAACCCTGTGCAAAATTTGAAGGCAGCTACATGTGATAATGTTACATTGCTTAAACTTGTCCTGACAGAGAGAGAGAGGCTGGATTCATTTTTGTCACCAGATGTTGGTGACAATCAGAGCTCTTCACTCCCCTTTTTTTGGGTGGGCAACCTTTTGGTAAGAACCCAAATGTGATGCATTCAAATAAGATGATGTAACAAATTTATCCTTAGGAGGGTTTGGGAAGAATGCTTTCCTTGAGACAAAGTCAGCTTCCACTCCTGGTCCTTTCCTTTTGGAGAACAATTCTACTGCTAGCTTTTTTTTTTTTTTTCCCTAAAACTATTATTTTGCTGTTTAATAACTAATTTCTGTCAGAAGAATATATTCTCTGTCCAAGAATGTTATATCTATGAGCACAAAAGAACTGATCTTGGTACATTGTTCATCTTCTTTCTGATCCCACAATGATGAAACTAAGATTTCCAGATGGAATTTTGTAATCTGCAGCTCTGGGATGAATTAAACACTCACAACAGAGGTGTAACTGGACTGTATCACTGTCTTCCTATTATTCTTACAGATCAAAGAAAAACACAAGTAGATACTTACAGTCTAAAACATTCAAAACAGATGGCTGGTTTCTTTTTGTGGAGATTTGTGCTTTTCAACAAAACAATTGCAAAAAGGCCATCATTCATTTCTGCCAGATGAGATTATGCCAGGTCTGTGTCTTATTTTCCCTTTTGATTTGCAGCTGAACATAATCTTCTACTGGTGCCTTGGTCTTTGTAGCAAGTAGGGATTCTGCACTCAAACATTTTTTGTTTCTGGCCACCTCCAGGAGAGTTGTTCCTTGCAGCTTGTGTGATATTCTGTAATATCTCCCAGCCATTCTGAGCTCTGGCACTCCTAGGCACGACACTCAGAGGATGAGCAGCTGTCACTTAGGAGGAAAGAAACTGAGGGAGAGGGGAGATGAACAATGTTAGAAGAATGGAGCCCAAACCTGCTTTTCAGTGTATTAACTATGAAAACAAGCTCCAGAGAATGGTAACTAAAATAAAAACATGTAGCCAGTTTAGACACTGCATTTTCCTGGCTGGTGAATGACTGGAGGACAGGTCAGGATTTCCAGTTCCATCTCACAGTACTCACTGCAGGCTCTCCAGCTACATCTGATTGTCAAAGTAACTTTTAGCTAAGAACAACTACATATATGTATAAATAGGTGTATTTATTCATGGGATTTCACATTTGCAACTCCAAAAAGACTTCCTAAAGGCAGATAAACCTTCACAAGTCTCTGCTTTGGAAGTGGCTTGCAGCAGGTAGAGAGCTGCCACGGCAGAACCAAGACCCAGAGCTGGAGAGCACCGAGCTTGCTGTCACCTGCAGACAGGGAGGTTACAGTTCATGTGAACAGGAGAAGCTGATGGTGTTCTCTGGTACTTGGGAAACACCTCCTGCTTTGTGTTAGCAGCAGGGAGACAGCAGAGCACAGCCCTGGTGCATCAGCATCGCCACGGCCACGCTCCCCGGCACCGTGCTGCCACATCCTGCTGTCAGACAAAAAAAGGCACAGTTCCCTTTTACCCCTTGGCACAGCAGGAATACACCACACCAAGAAATGTGGGCA
>NC_031773.1:69004803-69020561 GCF_001522545.3 Parus major | reverse complement strand
TTCCCTTTTACCCCTTGGCACAGCAGGAATACAGCACACCAAGAAATGTGGGTACTTGTTCGTTCACAAGACCTAGAAAGCTTGAGTGCAATAAAAATATAAGCAGGTTGTTCTTACTTATTTTCTAGCTGCTGTATTTTTGTAGAGAAGGAATCAGCATAAATTCTGACTGATTCTGTGGAATCAACACTTGACTAGTTACACCTAGGAAGGTTTAATCAGGAGAATGCTGTTTAAATCCAAGCTGCAAACATTGCAGTTAAATTATTTTTGCTTACTGTGGGACTCCTTTTTTTGTCTTGATAATTGTCACTGACTACCCCGTTTCACAGCTTTCTATAATTTAATTTATTATTCAAAAATTTACCCTGGTAAGTAGCACAGCTTACAGGGGTGAAGTGTTCCAATGAAGATTTTAATAATAAAGAGGTGTGAGGTGTGCACAGTGTAAGTTGCCAGTGTCATGGAAAGCACTTCTGCATTGGTTATGTATAAAAATATTTTAGAACTACTCACTCTTTTTGAGTGCTTTAGGAACCCAACCAACCCTCTGCAATTCTCTGCCTCACCTACATGATGGGGAAAAGTTTTTATTTAAACTCAGGGAGCTAATGACAAAACTCCTTTCCCCAGTTTGTTTTTTTTCTCTTCTTTTTTTCTGGTCTGGATTTTTCCCAAGGTGAAGAGGGTGAACTCTGGAAATCATTAATCCATGGGATTTGTTCATGGTGTATAAAAATTTCAAAAATAATTTGCTATATAAAAATGATTTCCTAATTGATTCTGTCAGAAAGGAACTGAGTAAGACAGCTCTGTCAAAATAGCCAGAATCTCTTTTAGCTCCTCACGTATATTGTTCTGGTTTATGAGGGGGAAATTTTGAAGGTTAGAGTTAAATCCTTTATTTTTTTCTTTTTTCTTTAAAATAATCTAAAGAATACTGAGCCTGTCCTTGAGCTTTTGTGTGGGGGTCTTCTGAAGAAACCAAGTATCTCTGTATCAGTGAACTGAGCTGAACTGAGCTGAGGTCAGGACGTGTCTTTTGGAGAACTTTCTTCTGTTTCCATTTAAAATAATGAAGGGAAGACATCAGTGATGAATTGCTCTGAATTTGGGAAAGCTTTGCACGTTCTGAGCCAAATTCATGCCTCATAAAACTCCTTTGCATTCAGTGGTTACAGTATTATTGTTGAACCCTTCTGTTTGTTGCCAAACAAACACAAATGGTCTGAGCAAGAAGGCATAATTCAATTTGCCATGCAAATACTTCCAGACTGTGTCACTCACTATCTTAGTTTATTTTCATATCTCTCATTATAAGATATTTAGTTTTAGAGGCAAAATATCCTTGTCTGGCAATATCTATAATAAAACCCAGATCCAGGGAGGTATACAGAGATTTTTCAGGTCCTTTTGAAATAATTCCTTTTTAACAAACATATGTGCTTACACAATCTTTGGCCCCATCCTCTCCTGTGCTGTGGTAGTTTGGGAAGTAGGTTTTCTTGGGTAGCATAGTTGCAATTGTATGTAACAAAGTTTGAAATTAATTTTCCACTCTCATGTGGATGTGGTTGATAGGAGATAAAGGACTACCTGCACTGTGTTCCCAAATAATTTGTTATGTCCAGTCTGAAGTTTTGAGGAGGTGTTTGGTGGTGCTTTGGGTTTCTGCTTGGATTTTTTTCAGAATTCCTTCTTTATTTGTGCTGTGCAGGATTTACCATGAGCACTCACAGTGTGTAGATCAGGTTGGCAAAGCTAGATCATTTCTCAAATTACTTAATTCCTTGGAAACTTTCAGATTTATTCCACCTACACTTCTCTGTGGCACTTTTAATAACAAAAACACTGTCACTGTTTACTTTGACACCTGAGATTGCTCCTCAGTTCTATTTTATTTTCTTCTTGATCTAGCTGCACTTCCAGGGATTTTTTTTTTCCTCTCAGATATTTTCTTTTGAATTAATCTTTGAATTAATTGATTGCAAAATGAGGACCACTTAGCAGCATCACCCTGTGCTGTAGGGTTCTGTGGTGGGTATATACACAGAGTCTGTGCACACAAAGCAGTCGGGTTAACAGGGGGGTATGGCAGCAAATGTAAATATGCCAAATGTAAATATGGCACTTTATTGCCCTTGCTGTGTCAAAAAATGCTATTTTCTCCCTTCTTTTTCAAAGATAACTGCTGTTGATCCATGATCAACCTCCACACTGATGAATTATTCTGACAAGTAAGGCAAAGTTGTGTAAGGAGATAACTTTTACAAGGTCAAGTGATGCAGTTACAGAGACAGGCAGGTTTTTAGGGATGTCTCTAAGAATTTATTTCAAAATGGCAGCTGCAGGTTCTTTTAAGTGGAAATTTAGAAAATATTCTCTGAAATTAATGAAGTTAATTGCTTGGTTCTGAAAAAGAAAAGTGGTTGGTTCCTTCAGAGAAAAAGGGATTGTTAGCAGGGAGAAAGGTGACCAGGTCATTGACCCTTCTGCCTGGAGAAGGAATCATTTAAAGCTGGTGCTTGTGGGGAATTTCACATTGATTAAACTCACCCTTTCTTCTGCAGATGTCTGTGGACATTTGCTGGTTTTCTTTTCCAAATAACCACCTATGTATTTTTGCATACTTCCAGTACACACTGCTTGCACATATGGGTATTGAAATGCAGAGATTTAGCATATAAAACTTGAAATTCAGTTACCCACATTTCAGTTGACCATTGTCCAGCAGCAGTAGGACTAGCAGGGAAGAAGCAATCTCATTTCATTCTAAAGCATTTTTGCCCCAATGACATGTAAAACCACAGCTAGATTCACATTTGTCATAGTCAGAGATTTTAAAACAATGTACGAAATCTCAGAAAACCTGAACGTGTTGTCTTCAAGTCAAATCTGGAATATGTTCTCAAATATCTTTATTAGTCAGTTGAGGTTGGTTGGGTTTGCATGAGAGATTTGTCAGGCATTCCACTGTCTTGACAGGACATTCATGGTTGGGTTCTTTTCCCCTTGGACTGAGATTGATGAGGGAGAGGCAGTTTTCTCTTGTTCTGATTCGGTTGCTTATTCTTCTTTTATCTATATTAAACATATACAGAGTACAAGGAGCTACGTGCACTAAGATAGAAAGGTCCAAAATGACCATCAAAGATCTTCTTCAAGGTCTTTTATATGCCCGTTTACCCAATTAACAAATGCTAAGTTAATTGTTTTTCTAAGTGACCCAATGACCCAACACCTGCACACTGCACTGCAACGTTTTTTTACCTATCCAATCACCTACTGCTACCCAAAAACCTCTGGAAGAAGAAGATGAAGAAGAAAGAAGAAGGAAAAGAGACAACACCCTAAATCCCCCATCTTGTCTTCTGTTCTCTAAACTAGTTTAAACTCTAACTTTTTCAACCAGTGACTTAAGAAAACTCCCTAATTTACACAACCACACTTTCAGCTTTTCTATTTAACAGTTGTTTCCATGGTGTTATATGAAATTCAGTGTTTTCCTGGATGTCAGAGCCAGGTATCAGAGGTGAGGGCATACTCACAGTGCCTCAGACTCCAACATTCCATGTTTCTGCCTCAGAGCTGTAGTGATTGCCTTTTTTAGTGAGATGTTGTCAAACCTAGCTGGCCATTAGCAATATTCTGAGGTTGAGGATACATTAAGCAGACTCCATTCCACTCATTGATGAGGATGGCCTAAACCTATCAGGGCAATTAATGAACCAGGGCTGCTTTAGAAGGCGCTCCTGGGTTTGGTCTGTTCACCCAGTGTTTTCCTAGAAAGCTCTGCAGCTCTGAGCTGATCCTGAGAACACCATGTGGGTTATGAACCCTGCTTTTCCACTTAGCAAACGCTCTTCCACCCTCTTGAGATAAGGCAGGGCAGCTGTGCTGTGTGGGAAGCTCAGTGCCTCTTGCTCAGGGCCAGCTCCAGTTAGATATGGCAGGAATTCAGATATAAGGGCACTTCCTACTCCACTGGCAGCATTTAATGGATCCCAAGTGAGGGCAGTGATTGCTCTGTGAGCAGCTTTGGGAGGGCTGCTGGTAAAGAACTTTCACACGCCTCTTTTGGCCTCTTTCCAGCTCGAGGTAAAAGGGGGAAGGGTGCAGGAGGAATGTGCTTGGAAAGGGGATTTATCCCTGAGCCGTCAAATTCAACTGTTGGATGAAAATATTCCATTCTTACTTGCTAGATAGCTCTGCTTTCTCTTCATCAAGGAGGGTTTCTGTTCACCAAGAGTAGCCAGGAAATTTACCCAGACAGATCCTTTTCAGACTGGAATCTCACATCTGACAGATACTAAAGAGATTGTGGTATCTGAAATGAATACAAGGCAGCTACTACATTGATTGGGCTAGTTATTATCTATTATCTAGACATTGACTGTTACATTTTTATAGAACAGTATTTTCTTAAGGTGTGATAATCCATCATTTTACCCTCTGTGGGCAAATCAAATAATAAGAAAGATAGGAAAGCCATCCATTAAATTAGAAGCATCACTGGTATTCACTTGCACAGGCAATCCATTTTGAGATCAGAATCTTGGTAACAGATATTATCTGAAATTGGGGTGCATGGTTACTGGATTAGTTACATTAGTCACTGAATTCAGTAAATAACCAAAGCTGATGGATATAATTGGCTAAAGGCAGTTTTGCTTGGTGATGGAAGTGAAATGTAGCTGTTGATTCCATTAAAATGTCCCTTGCTCTTGCCCTGTGTACAGGACAGCAGAGTGTTCTGCCCTGCTGCAGTTTGCAGTCACAGAATCACAGACTGGGTCAGGCTGGAGGGGACCACAGTGGGACATCTGCTCCAGCAGGGCCACCCCAGAGCACATGGGACACAGCATTGCCTCCAGATGGTTCTGAAACATCTCCCAAAGGGAGATTTCACACCCTCTCTGCACATTCTGCTCCAGTGCACGGTCACTGCACAGGAAAGAAGTTCTTCCTCATGTTCAGGTGGAGCTTCTGAGCATCAGGGTCTGCCCATGGCCTCTTGTCCTATTGCCTGGCACCACCAAAACCCTGGCTCCATCCTCTGGCAGCCTCCCTGCAGATACTCAGCCACTGATGGGATCCTCTCAGTCTTCTCCAGGCTGCCCAGCTCCCTCAGCCTGTCCTGATAAGAGGGATGCTCCAGTCCCCTCATCATTTTTACTGCTCTTCCCTGGCCCCTCTCCAGGAGCTCCTTGTGCTGAGGAGCCCAGAACTGGACACAGCACTCCAGTATGGCCTCACCAGGGCAGAGCAGAGGGGCAGGATCTTCCAGGCTTCCCTTGGAGCTCTTCCTTACCCACCCCAGGACAGTGCTGCCCCCAAGGACACACTGCTGGCTCATGGACAGCTTGTTGTCCAGCAGGAGCCCCAGCTCCTCTGCAGAGCTGCTTCCCAGCCTGTGATGGTCCATGGGCTTATCCCTCCCCAGGTACAGGGCCCTGTTTTCACTGAATTCCAGACACTTCTTCCCTGCCCATCTCTCCAACCTGTTGAGGTCTCTCTGAGGGCCCACAAGGCTCTCTGGGCTATTGGCCACTCCTGCCAGCTTTGTGTCAGCAGTGAACTTGCTGAGGAGGCATCTGCCCCTTCAGCCGAGTCATTGGTGAATAATTTGATCAATACTGGGCCCAGTACTGAGCCTTGGAGAATATCATTAATGACAGGCCTCCAACTAGACCCTGTGCCACTAATTACAACCCTCTGGGATCAGCCCTCAGCCACTTCTCCTTCCAGCTCCTCGTCCACTCATCCCATCCTGATATAACAAAGCATTATTTATGTGTGTTTATATCTGCAGCCAGAGGCTGCCCCAGGCTCCATGGCTTTCACTGAAGCACGTGAGCTCTCTCCCTCCCTCTCAGGTTTCTCCTCTGTCTCCTGTCCCGTGGCAGATGTGCAGAGCTTGGCAGGACACAGAGCCTGACATTAGCTGGCTGCCCAGCCATGCCTCCCAGATCCTCACAGCCTGCACAAACTAATCCACGTAAAACAGCGTTGGAAACAAAACCAGTGAGCCCTGACAGCCTTGTTAAACGGGGTCAAATCCCCAGTCTTTGTTGAAAGTAATGCCAGCACCCTGTTTTGTTGTGTCAGAGATTATCTCAGGCCTTCATTAGCAGGGTCAGAGGTGTCCTATTGAAGAGCTGTCCCCAGCAGGTGCTGCCTCTGCCTGGGAGCACAAACAGAAATTGCCTGGGAGGCTCCACAGCTCTCCCTGCCCTGCACCTCATTTTATGGAAAGGACTCCCTAAACTCAGCCCTTCCCGAATTTTTCATCAGCTGCAAACCTTAGAGGTTTGCATTACTGAGGTTTTGAATATGTGCCCACGAACATCCAGAGCAAATGAGGCAGTGTTCTTGTGGAAGGTCACAGCGGAGGATCCCAGTCAGTATTTACGCACTCAAGCTCTGTATTTTTGTAAAAAAAATGAGAAATTGTTCTTCAGATACTTTTTATGGGAGCTGGATGACTCTAGTTTGGATTGCATTAAGGAACAATGATTAGATTCAGATTGGGTAAAGTATAATGAAATAAAATACTACTTTATTATTGATTTCAGTTTTTTGGTTTGTTATATAGAATCTGGCTTGTATAATAAAAGTCATTGCCTTTTCAAAACTGTAGAAGACTGTACCTTATAAAACATTATAGAAAATAAAATTTTAACTTTCTGGTGAAGATATGTCTCTATCCAATTTCTACAGCAGAGATGTGATCGTCTCTGAATTGTGTTTTGGCATAATTTGAAACTATTCTCTTTAGAACATGTTTATTGCATTCTTAATTTGCAGTGAAATGTTTGTTGGCAAAACAAGCTAAAAATCTTTATTGACACTGCCTTATGGATAAGTTGTGGACAGACACCTTTTGTCAGAAAAATCTTCTTTTGAGCAGATAAAGTGAAGTAGTGTTGGGTAATCAGTGGAGTTAATGCATTCATTGTTTCATTTTCCACCCATGTCACCATTATTTCCCCATCTAATCACGCAGCTGTCATCACTGCCCCCTTTCAGAGTGTGGTGTCCTCCTGGATGCTCGGTGTGTTACGGACCAGGGAAAGAGCGGGCAGGTTTCTCCCCCTGAAAGCTGGGCAGGATTGTAACTGAGAGGCTGATCTTTGCCTTCATCACTGCTTGGGTCTCAGGCCGTGCTCTCTGTCTGTCCCTCTTATTTCAGATAATTCAGCCCCTGTTAGAACTCGAGCAGAACCGCAGCAAGTTGAAGTTGTACATCGGCCATCTGACAGCCCTGTGCCACGACCGCGACCCCCTGATCCTGCAGGGCCTCACCCCGCCCGCCTCCTACCACCTGGACAGCGACCAGGCAGCCTGGGAGAGGGAACTGCGCAGGATGAGCCAGGAACAGGTGAGTTGGTGGCCTCAGCTTCTGCACGAGGACCTGAGCCTGCCCGCTCAGCCTCTGCTCGCCAAAATGTGCCGACACCGCGTCCACAGCGTCACGAGTGCTGACAGCAGCTAGCAAAGGTCAACTCTTCAGTCATAAAAGGAGGCAGTCATTTTTTTTAATCTATTTTTAATAAATAATAATAATATATTTTTCTAATTTATTATTTGTTATGGAATTTCATCTGCTCTTTTGTCTGTACTTGGGGCCATGCATCCCCACACTCGTGGGAATCAAATTGCAAGATATCAACTTCTGCCGCATTTTAACTGTTAAATTTCA
This sequence comes from Parus major, assembly GCF_001522545.3. Classification (NCBI taxonomy): domain Eukaryota; kingdom Metazoa; phylum Chordata; class Aves; order Passeriformes; family Paridae; genus Parus; species Parus major. The sequence continues at coordinate 69,012,859 of NC_031773.1, read as the reverse complement.
GCTGTTCTCTATAATTCAGTGGAGCCATCAAGACCTTAACTCTTACTTTAGTTCTATAAACCATTTCTATTTTAATTGATGCATTTTTATGAGTGGTTTTGTATAAGTGAATGCAGTGTCCATGTTACAAAATATTCTGCCAGTAATTTCTACTGCTTACTCACCTTTTGGACTCACTGTGCTGGATGTGACACACCCATGCTTATATCCACATACACAGTGACTTCAGAAACCCAAGTGTGTATTTCCAGGAGTTTTGGAATACAGAACTGAGAGGGTTTAATAAGAGTTTGTCAGATGAAGTCTCCAGAAGAGGCTGTCAGTCTAGTTATAAATCATCTACTGAAATAATCTCCCTTCCTCCCAGCTTGTCCTGCCTTCCTTAATCCCTTCATTGGCAGTTCTTTGTCTCTTGTTTCTGGACTGTAATTCACCATTCACTACAACCTTTTTTCTAATTTGTTTCTAGTTCTCTTTTCAACATTTTTTTTTACTTTAACTTTCTAGTCCTATATTCCTGAATGCCTTTTTTTTTTCTTTAAATTAAACTACTACAAGGAACTTGTACCAGTGCTAAGTGTGACTAGTTTTGTCTTTTTAACCCTGACTTTGATTATAATGCCAATTCTTTCACTATTCACTTTCATTTGTTTTATACCAAACTCTATCCAGTGTACACAATAGCCTACACAGTTAAAAGGTGATTTTTGTGGGTCAGTGAACATATCCTGAGCCTATCTTGAACACTTCAGCTCTGGTTTTCTTCCTTTGTGATTTTAAAACTAATTTCCTTGAACTTTTGACTCAAGACTGAATTTTGATTCAGAAATTGGAGAGAGCAGCCAAATTGCAGGAAACCACCAGAAGCATGTCTGCAAATGCAGAAAGAGCAGACCTCTGGAGATAAATATGTCTGTAACAGGGCTGAGATGGTACAAGACAGTCATGCTCTCCCTCTGTACCTGTCTTCATACATTTACTGATTCAGCATTGCCCTGTGCCTCCCTTGACAGTGATGTGCCTCTGTGGGCATGACACATTCCCTTTCCCTTCAGAGCCTCCTGCCTTCTGTAATCACTGATACAGGATTAAAATTTCTTCAGTTTTATGCAAGCCACCCTCCTCTGTTAAAGCCTTACAGCTCCTATGGTATAAATCAAAGCACAAGACACATTATTTTGAACCACCTTGTCTGTCAGATTTGGGATGAAGCAGTGGGAGACAAAACCTGTCACATGTATGGGAAATGACATATTACCTCTGAAAATGACAGTGGATATGGGCAAAGTTTGGATATCTGATATAAATTACCTCATTAATTATAGCTGTATACAATCAGGATCTGTGGGGATCAGGATCTATTTGATCAAGAGATGTGGGTAAAGAAGGTAGGAAAGGCTTTCTTTGTCAAGTTCTTCTGAATAGTAATCCCAAAAATAATATTTCCCATTAAAACTTTGCTAGTCTGTTAGCCACATTTATGGGCTACACAGTAAAGAAAGCTTTGTGAGAAATTGTGGAAAAAGGGAATTACCTAAGTTGTTCTGGAAAGAGAAAAGAATTCTTTTTCTACCCCCTCACATTATTGTCTTAATTCTGCAGTGCTGTCATCACAGTTGTTTAAAGTTACTTCTCCATTCATGATTCCCAAGCATAAATAATGTCAGCTAAAATAAAATGTAGCTGTCTCTTCTGCTTTCCCATACTCACTGGGATGGTATTTCAGAAGCTTCAATTGCAAAACACAAACTAATGATATATTTCAATTTACAAAGCAGACTGTTCATTTAAGCCATGGAGCTTTTCTGTTTCTAGCTGCAGAGTTTCCTTTGTGCTCCAAGTGTTCCCATGGGGGGTGGGAATCAGTTCTCCAGATTTGCAGAAGCCCATCACAGAACACCCATTTTGCATCTTTGGAATTTTAATGAGTTTTGTAAATTACTTCAAATCCAGTGCATTAAATTCACTCCTGTCCCTTCTAATATGATCTTCTGTAGATAATGCTTTACAAGCCTCAGTGGGAAAAAATTAATCCTCTTGAATGTTAAGAAGTGCTTAGGGAGGATACATTTAACCAACACCAATAATATTTAAGCATGATGCCAACATATCCACTTCTCACCAATGAGATTACCCAGTTTGGTTTGGTTGTTTTGGGGGTTTTTATTATAAATAGTTAAGAATTTGTTTTCCTACTGCTGCTTTTGGAGCTGTTACTTGCCACTGCAGCAACTTTCATTGACAGAGGTTGGTTTGCTGTGTTCCATCACATCAATTACTTGGTGCATCTTTCACACCTGCTGGGGAGGCTCAGGTATGAACAGCAGGAGTTTTCTGTGGCTTCTTTTGGTGGATACAGCTGGTGTATGGAATGGATTTGGTAGATACAAGTGTTGTAATAAATGGATTTGGTAGATACAGCTGGTGTAATAAATGGATTTAACCTTTTCACTCTTCCAGTGCATCCACGGAGAGCCACAGAAACTGATGTACAAACAGCTGTTGGAAAAGTGTCTGCCAGCACCAACACCATGGATCTAAGGCAAATTTGTTGCCACAGAAATAATTTTGTAGCCTCAAAGTTTGACTGATATGGGTGCCTCTTATGCACAATAGTGTCTTGACACTACCATTAAGTTCAGTGGAATTCCTTAGGGACCTCAAGTGATTACAGAATATGCTGAGTTGGGAAGGAGCCACAAGGACCATCCAGTCCAACTCTTATCCCTGCACAAAACATTCCCCAGAATCACAGCAGGTGCCTGAGAGCATTACCCAAACACTTCTTGAACTCTGTCAGGCTTGGGGCTGTGACCAGGTCCCTGGGGAAGATTGATTGTAATCAAGCAATGGGGCCAAGATACTGTGTCATTCTTTGTTGGCATTTTATCAAAGACATTTTGTAAGGCTGACTTACTGTAGTAAAACTGTGCTCCATTTGTAGTGAAGAACTGAAGCCAGTACTTAGGAGTATATGGTGTCTCAAAATCTAATCTAAAATAATATACTAGACTAAGTTGTGGACAGTAAAGACTCAAGTGCTCAGAACTGTGTCATTAAATTATTCCTGTGGTAGAAAATGTCCCTTTGGGTCAGTTCTGACCCAATGTCCCCAAATAAGCTACTCAGTACTGTTTCTGGAACTGTCATCCTTCAACCAGTTCTGTCCTATTTGACTTTTCTTGTTAAAAAACTGCAGCTACCAGAAGGAAAGGGGAATGTCCCAAGTCTCAACACTAAGAAATAAAAATTCCATTCATTCATTATAAATAATTGCATTATCCTAGCAATTTCTCTTAAATACCATATTTTCTTTCCCTTTGTCCTAGAGGTATCATTATGTTGATATCCCTGAGCTCTGTTTCACATTTCAGATAGCTGCCTGTAAGTGCAGAATTTTAGTCCTCAATGAAAGGAAATGGCATTAAGAACATAATTACATGGTGCACACTTTCATTTATTGTTTGGGTTTTGTCTTGCTCTTGCCTGTACAAAAGAAGAGAGTGGAGAAGAAACTGGAATTTGCTGAAAATCCTCACTTGAGTGTGTCAGAGGGTGCAGTGCACTGGGCTTGAGGGGCAGCAGTGTGAGAAAGTAAAGAGAAAACAGAAACAGAGCAACCAGATGTTGGAAGCAGGCAGCAGTGTGAGGTTTGTTAACAGCTTAAGGACTATCAGCACTGTTTCCAAACCCAGCTGTAAATGTGCAGAACCTTGTGTTACAGAGAATTCCTTATTTTCAATAGGTCCTGCACTGATATTTGGAAAAACTATTTCTTCCAACAGAAGAGTTACACAATTAAAATAACTTTTTTAACCCTAGAAGTAGGAGGCATTTTCCCCCTGGCTCCCTGCCATCAGAGGCTCTTTGCAGCCATGTCCAGCACATCCTGGCTTCCTCAGGCTGCTGGGGGTTCTGCTGGCCCCCAGCTTTGTTCCCTGCACACTCCCTCCCTCCCCAGAGGTGTTTCTGGAGGGTTTCCACCGTGACCTGGGCAGCAGCAGCAGTCCTGGACACCTGGGCAGGTGCATTTCCATCAGAGGCTCTCTCAGAAGTCACCTGCTGGGAGTTACAGAGAGAGGCACCTGTGGAAAATCTCTGTGATCATCCAAGAGCCTTCGCTGTGCAGGAAGGTTTTCTCCCCTCTCCCTGTGCACCAGCTTCAGCCAAAGCACAGAGCTGCTGGGGATTCCTGCTCACTAATCCTCTCCCAAGGAATCAGGAATGCTGGTTCTGCTGGGCTGCCTGGAGCTCAGGAGGGAGAAAGGTGATAATGTCACTTCACAGCCTGCAGTGTCAGCTCAATACTCGTGGCTCCATTCCAAGGAGCAACATTTACCTTGCACTTAATTCACATTTCGGTCTCCACAGAGCAATGTAAGCTTTTTGTGCAAAAGGACACCAAACCTCCTATCTGTAGCTGTCAAATTTCATTTTCAAACTGCATCTTTGATTGCTAAACTCTGAAAATATTCAACAGGTATTTTGATTTGTTCTACACACAATATTGCAAGTGGGATAAACTTTACTCTAAATTACGAATAGCCATTTTATAAACATCCTGTGTACTTCTCTGCTCAGATTCTGCTTGTGTTCTTCTGTGTCATCTATGAGGAATTACTCAGCTTACTTAGTTTCTGTAAAGAAATTACTCTGCTATGATTTGCATTTAGTCATCCTAAATTACTCTGTTACTTCAGAGTTTACCCTTGTCTTCCATCTCTGACTGCTCTTCTATTAACTTGTTATCTTCCCCCTCTTGATTTATGTCATTTATTTTTAATTTGTAATCTTATGGGAATGCATAATGTATTTTAAAGTTAAACAGTCCACTTCTGGTCTCTGTTAGAAATTAGAAGTAATAATTGCAACAATTTATATCCTTCTTCATGTGCAAGTCTGTTTCCTGAGTTTGGTTGAGAAAGCAATGGATATGGGAACTCTCTAAAATTTTAAAGCATTTTAAACTTTTCTATGTAATATAAAAGATATTTATTATGGTTTGGGTGAGGATGAGAACAGTGCCATAGCTCTTAAATACTGGTTAAAATCACAAACGTTATCTGTAAGTTAGCCATGTCCATAATGCCATAATATAATTCATTTTTATTTGTCCATGAAATTGCTGATATTAATTAAATTACACCCTATCAATCAGGAACATTAACAATTCCTAACTTGAAATGAGATATAAAGGGAAAACCACTGATTTCAGGGCATCATTGAGCATTTTGTGTGTGTGTGGGGTGTCAGAAAATGAGAGTGGTGTCACCTGAAGCATTCCCTGCAAGCAGGAGCTCCAACCCCGAGCTGTTCCCTGGTTTTCTGCAGGGCAGCTCACCTCTCTCATGTTTTACTCTTAGCAGCAAGTTCTGTTACTCCAGGCCTTGCTCATACCCTGTGGTCCTTGTGAAAGCTTTCTGCAGCATCTCCTGATGCTGAGCTGTGGATTCTGCTGGGCTCTCTATCTCTTTTCAAGTTAGGAATAGTTAATGTTAATAATGGCTATTATAGATTTTGATTAAAATTAGTAATTCCATGCACAAATAAAAATGGGCAATGTTATGGCATTGTGGATATTATTTAAAAATACTAAATTGTTTCATTCAAAATCTTACTTCTATTTTTAAATGCATGTTTTTAAAATCTTTTGAAAGATATAAACCCCAAATTTCCAGATAGGGCAGAAATATTAAAGGGTTGACATTAAAAATGTTTTTTTTTGTTTTTTGAAATTTGTCAGACTGGATTTCCATACTCACAACCCTTTCTTTTGGCTCTTTTATAGGTATTAGTTCAGAAATAAAGGTTTATATGTAATTAGCTCTCCCTGTATCAAACACACATATTTACACTGGTTTCTCTGGGTAGATGCAAAATTTGCCTGAGCTACAGTGAAGTTTAACTTGAGACAAAACAAAGGTTTAGATTAAATCAGTGAAATTTCTTATTGATGCTTACTTGTGTTACTTTAAGCTCTAAGTGTATTTTTCAAACTAACCATAACCTGATCCAGAAACACTTGAACTTTGGAGAAACATAATTCTGTATCTTGGTGTTGTATCTTTATAGAAGTTCTCCACTAACTCACTTCTTGTGCTGCTCTACAAGCTCTCCATATTCTCAATTCAGGTTTACTGTCCATAGCCCAGGATGAGATACCAATTTATCCATGTTTGCCTTTTGTCATCAGTGTTTCTGTGGAATTGTTAATGAGGTAAAAATCACACTGGGGAGTATAAATAAGTTTTAAAGAATCTCAATTTTTAATTTAATTTTGCCTTCTTTGCATTATGGCAAAAGCAGAGGCCAGAAAGGTTCAGCAGAGCAGCAGCACAGTTCCCCCAGTGTACCTATAAAACCTTAGCATCCTATTTCTTAACTGTGAAGTTATCTTCATGCAACTCTGAATATCTGCTAATCTTTAAATGAGTTCTGAAATATCTTGGAGCAGAGAAGCTAAATTCCTGGTGAATTGTTAGGGATTTATTTTTTTTTTCAGTGAAGTTTAACTACAAATAGAAAATTATTCCTATCATGGCTTGCTCTAAAGCCAGGAAGGAAGGCAGCAGTGCTGAAAAGTGTCTGAAGCTATTGCAGATTATCTGCAAGCTTTCTTTCCCCTGAGATGCTGAAGGCCATTTCTGTTCTTCTGTCCAAAGATAAATACTGTGAAGCACCTCTGGAGTCTTTGCTGTCCTTTTCTTTCTGAGCTGTCTATTCTTAACTTGTTATCAACTGGACAAAGAACATATCTGGCTTTGCCTTCTCATTTTTGCTCATTTCTATGAGGCAAGTATGTGAATCTCCTCATATCCTCAACTGCAAATGCCAAAAAGAAAAAAAAAATAAAAAGGATTGTTTACATTTCTTTATTTTCTTAGAAAAATGGCATAGGGAAGATAACAACATGTCAGCTTGCCTTCACAAGAAAAAAATCTAGGAAAGCAGAACTGATATTAATACTTTTAGAGGAATTTGGACTTCCAAACATGCAGGTGAATCCAGTTATGGCACTGAGAGGTGTCTGTTCCCTGGGCTGGAGGAGGCCTGGCGTGCTGCTGGGAGAGCAGTGACATCAGTGGGGATGATATCCCTGATCCACAAATGCTGCCACCAGCCACAGAGTCAATTAAGGTGTCTTTGTTGCAGTAGGAATCACATTGTTAAATCTAGCTGTTGTGGAGCTAGCAAACTCAACTCAAGGCTGTCTTTGCTGTTTTTCCAAAGATGTTTCACCACAGCCATCTGCCAGCCAGCTGTGTGGGCTTTCTGTCTGTGCTGATTTGTCAAGTATTGTTGCTGGCCTTTAGCATTCAGAGCCATCTCCTTTTGGGCTCTTGATGGTCAAAAACTCTTTTCTTGGAAATATTTTCTTCCTCTGGTTAAGTTGGTTACTTTTGTTTGGTTGTACTTGATTTATTGCCTTTGGCATGAAATTATTCTGTTGGGCTTATCTTGATTTTATAAGACATCTTATAAATACATAAATGCTGACCAGTAGAGCAAGAAACTGAAACTTCACTGATGTTGCAGTATGGCCCCACTAAAGACAACATCCTTCAGGATTCTCCCTTGCCCACCAACCCTCTTTCAGTTTTGAAGTTCAGTCTCTTGCAGGTGCTTTTCTATTTCATTATTTTAGTTGCTTTTTCCTTTCCTGGAGCTTCACCTGGAGGATTTGGCTGGAAGGCTGGGAAGAAGGATGCTGGCTGGGCAGGTGGTGCTGGTGCAGGATCTCATCTTTCCCTGCTAACACTGCCCTCTCCTGGTTCTCCTCCTGTGGACCGGGAGCCCAGGACCCTGGCAGGTGCCAGACAAGAGGAGGAGAATGATAACATTGGCTGTTTCTCCTGTTTCCTGCTCTCTCCCACCTCTCCAGCCTCCCATCCTTCTGAGGGATGGCAGGAGCTATCCTTGTGCTGGCCCAGGAGGGCACAAGGCAGCCCAGTCTCCGAGTTCAGGGCTCAGAGCATTCCCACCACCTTTCTGGGTGGCTGGCAGGCTGCTGGACCTGGCATCTCACCAGCCTCACAGCCCCACAGGCATTCCCTGA